>NW_010522669.1:36456-37963 GCF_000687285.1 Phaethon lepturus
GTTGCAATAGGAGAAGGGGTATTATTAGAAGAAATACTTATATTCTTATCTAGAAGAATTAATTATATATTAGAAGAAACTAAAAGAGGGCAGATTTAGACTAGATATAAGGAAGAAATTTGTTACAATGAGGGTGGTGAAAAACTGGTACAGGTTGCCCAGAGAGGTGGTAGATGCCCCATCCCTGGAAACATTCCAGGTCAGGTTGGATGGGGCTCTGAGCAACCTGATCTAGTTGAAGATTTCCCTGCTTATTGCATGAAGGGTTAGCCTACATGACCTTTAAAGGTCCCTTCTAACCCAATCTATTCTATGATAATATGCATGGTTAGTCTGTAAATTAAAATCAAACATGTTTATTAGCTTCAGTATCAATGGAACTATATCTTGTTTAATGATACTCTATTTGCAGAACCTATGAAAGGAATGCACTTTTTGAATTGACATTGAGTTGAAAATGCATGAAGTTCATGGAAGATGGCTCTTCTTTTGTGAATAGGTGAGATATGAGTTCCTTTTCTGGTAGGTAAGTTTCAGTTTAATCAGAGGTTTCTATAGACACCTATGGTAAATTATGATCTTTCTGTTCCTTTAAGTTTTCAAATTAAGACTGAGGTTTATTCAGTAAATAATAAATCATCTGTAATGCCTAAAATAAAGTACATGCAGAAATATTTTTTTCTCTGTTTTGCTGTATAAATCTTGGGTCAACAGGAAGTATGCTACATACAGTTTTTCATATGGTGCTTGATAGTCACAAAACTAATGAGAGATCATCCCTCTTCAGTCTTTGCAGTCCCATGTGAACTATCCAAAAGGCTATAATAAGAACAAGCAACTGCACAGTAATTGCCTAACAATCATGTTTAAGCATGACTGACTATGTATTCAGTCATTGAAAAATGTATCCTGTTAACAAAAGAAATATAGGTGATTCAGTTCATGCACACATATCTGAGGGTGAGGAGCCCAGTATTTGATCTTTATATAAGCAAAAATCTTTGGAGTGAAGTGAATAGAAGCTAAATTTTAAAGCTGTAACAGTAACAGGCAGAACTCTACTTTTAATGTTGTTCATCTGCCATAGGTAGGTATGCAAGGGGTATTCTATTTTATTTTGCATATATTTTTCTGGCATACAACATGCGAAGTATACTTTCAAATATTATGAACCATTCATCAACTTCTACATCTTAATCTTTATATCTATTATCATTCCTCTATTAGTGTAACATGCTCTGCTGTTTCTGTATAATTTATACACAGAATTGGGATGCTCTTTCCAATACAACATCCTTGCACTGTTCATAAGAAGCATTGTAGTTTTAAGGTTTCCTGATCATTTCTGGAGGGTTTTTTCTGTGTTAATAAAGCTTGTAAAATTCCTTAAGTGATTTCTGTATCTGCTCTAGTAGCTTGCCATTCATAGAATCATTAAGGTTGGAAAAGACCTTTAAAATCATCAAGTCCAACCTGACACCACCATGCCCACTAAAGCATGTCCCAA
>NW_010522670.1:0-669 GCF_000687285.1 Phaethon lepturus
GCTGGAAGCTAGTGGAAATAAGCATCTGTATACAGTGAATGCAGTGTGTTTGCATCCACAGAATCATTAAGGTTGGAAAAGACCTTTAAGATCATCAAGTCCAACCATAAATGCAACACCGCCACACCCACTAAACTATGCCTTGAAGTGCCACACCTACACATTTTTTGAATACTTCCAGTGATGGTGATTCCACCACCTCCCTGGGCAGCCTGTTCCAATGCTTGACCACTCTCTCCATAAAGAAATTTTTCCTAATACCTAGTCTAAACCTCCCCTGGCTCAACTTGAGGCCATTTCCTCTCGTCCTATCACTACTTACTTGGGAGAAGGGCCCAACACCCACCTCACCACAACCTCCTTTCAGGTAGTTGTAGAGAGTGATAAGGTCTCCCCTCAGCCTCCTCTTCTCCAGACTAAACAACCTCAGTTCCCTCAGCTGTTCCTCATAAAACTTGTGCTCTAGACCCCTCACCAGTTTTGTTGCTTTTCTTTGGACACACTCTAGCACTTCAGTGTCCTTCTGGTAGTGAGGGGCCCAAAACTGGACACAGTATTCAAGGTGTGGGCCCACCAGTGCCGGGTACAGGAGCACGATCACTTCCCTACTCCTGCTGGCCACACTATTTCTGATGCAGGCCAGGACGCTGTTGGCCTTCTTGGCCACCT
>NW_010522670.1:769-8519 GCF_000687285.1 Phaethon lepturus
ACCAAGCCTGTAGCGTTGCATGGGGTTGTTGTGGCCAAAGTGCAGGTCCTGGCACTTGGCCTTATTAAACCTCATACAATTGACCTTGGCCTATCAATCCAGCCTGTCCAGATCCCTCTGCAGAGCCTTCCTGCCCTCGAGCAGATCAACACTCCCACCCAACTTGGTGTCATCTGCAAACTTACTGAGGGAGCACTCGATCCCCATCGAGGTCATCAATAAAGATATTAAATGAGACTGGCCCCAAAACTGAGCCCTGGGGAACACCACTTGTGACCGGCTGCCAACTGGATTTAACTCTATTCACCACAACTCTCTGGGCTTGGCCAGCCAGCCAGTTCTTCACCTAGTGAAGAGCACACCTGTCTAAAGCACAAGCCACCAGTTTCTCCAGGAGAATGCTGTGGAGAATGCTGTGGAGATGCTGTCAAAGGCTTTACTAAAGTCCAGGTAGACAACATCCACAGCCTTTCCCTCATCCACTAGGTGGGTCACCTGGTCATAGGAGATGAGGTTGGTCAAGCAGGGCCTGCCTTTCATGAACCTGTGCTGGCTGGGCCTGATCCTAAGGTTATCCTGCACATGCCCTGTGAGCACCCTCAAGATGAACCTCCATAATCTTCCCCAGTACCAAGGTCAGGCTGACAGTCCTGTAGTTCCTGGGAAGGGAAGCAAGGGTAGCTAGCCTCAATACTCCATCCAAGCCCATCTTCTTAGCTAGGATCCTTTTCTGGGGTCTTATTTCTAGAAGATTCCTTCAGCCTTTCTGCCTTTGTCCATCTTTTACACATGTGTTAATGAAGTAACTTGATTAATGTCACCTTCTTTTAATAGTGGACACCCATAGCAGTTCTACCTTATTCTCCCCTTACAGTAGCTTAGCACAGACAGCACTTACTTTTGAGCAGGTTAATAATAGATGGTCAGCAGAACTATCAGATTAAATGTTTTGCACCCATTTTGATTTTTAAAATATCCTCTAAAATAATTCAAAGCTTTCTGTGTGACTGCGCCCTCTTCCAAGCAAGAAACATATTTGGAGGGGCTGATTTGGTCTAGTGCTCACTAATGGCAGACAAACTGAGTTGTCCTGCTGTCTCTGTCACAAGCCTGTTGTGTCATATTGGTCAAATCATCTAGCTATTGTGGGTAGGATTTTCAGAAGCACGCAGAGCTTATGTAAATCCATTCCCATTCAAGCTGATGGAGGCCTAATTCTTCTATCCACTATGGCTTCATTACACTGCCTGGCAAGGTCAGAATCTTTGAAACTAGGCTTTTTGCCCTGACAGAGAGGTATAAAGGCACCCCATGCAAATACAGATCTAGCCCTGACAACTTTTCCATGAATTTCAGTGGAAGCAAACTTAAGCAAACACAGCAGCTTTTAAAAATTTAATTTTGTGCTTCTTCATTTCTTCACTGTTAAAATAAGCCTAATAACACTTACCTACCTCATACAAATGCAGCAAAGCTGGTTTAACATTTGCATAGCCGTTTGAAGATGTCTGGTACTGTGTGTCAACTTGCATCATTAACTTGAACTGATTTGTCTGCTGATCAGTGAAAAATTTGTATGGTGTTTTATTTCTCTCTGAAGAACATGCCCAAATCCAAGTAATTCTGTTTTATTAAGAAAACCAGTGTATCGATTGTGAATTTAAGAGCCCCGAGTGTAGTCTGGACTTCTGATGCTCGTCGTTGTGGGAGGGTGTTCAGTCCCATGTTAACCATGCTGTAGGTCACAAGACTGTTGATGGGAGCCTGTTTCTTTCTGTCCCAACACTACAACAATCTATCAGTTGCTCATGGCATTTTGTAACAGATCCTTGCAAAAGTTCACAAGCATATGAGCATCACTGTCTTCTAAATGCCACATGTATTTTGCAGACTGATAATGGAGTGTTTTGTTACCGCAATGAACTGCCTTTTCTTCTGTTGACATTCTAGAGCTCAAATTAATACCTCACCTCACCCTGCAGAGTAACATCGCTCAATTTGTATTAAAGTGCTAACAGAAGTAAAAATAAAAATATATTTTAAGGGTGTTCTTGTTACATGAGATGAGATGGTTGTTGGATAAATTAAGAGACCACAATAGTAAGTGTCAATTTAATAGGAACATAGATTTCCATACAAACACATATTAACAGATGCCTGCAAACCCTTGGTTGCAAGAGAAATCACTGCCTGTATGAGCAATGCCTTGCTGTCAGTGGACTTGCTCATGAAAAGGCTGTTTGTATATGAAATTGTAAAATCAGGTCCTAAATAAAGAATGCAATATGGTTATTTTGTGGAAATGGGGGATTATCTTGAGGCATAGGACTTTTGCTGTCTCTTTAAATAAATGAGTATGGTGCAAAAATGATCGTGGCCTAAAATGTTGCTTCAGGAAACATTCCATTTCCATTCCTTAGTACTGTCTCTGGATTTACACGATCAATAATGTACATAAATCTTTCATGGACGTAATCTATATTTCATTCTCTTGGGGGTGTGGTTTTGTCTCTGTCAACATTGGAATAAAGAGGATCTGCCAGAACAGTTTATTAAATACAGCTAATAATATTGACTGTTTCTGGAATGCAACCTGATTTACAATTAGAAAAGCTAATTGGGATGTGTTAACACAGCAGCAGTAAAACAGGTTGGAAATGAGTAAATCAGCATTTTTCCAATAACTGTGTAGCTAGCTGAGAGGACTCCTTACTGTCTCTGATGTCCAGTGCAGCATATGTTAAGAATGTTGTGTTTAAATGCATTATGCTTTATCAGCTACAGTATTTTATAATTGATACGGTTGTCCAGATCCCACAGTACTCCAAAGAGGTTGTATCCAGAGACCACCAGTGATGAATAACCATCCTTAGGACTATGGCTATAGCCAGGGTGCAGATTTCCCCTGAGGAGTCTAGACCCAAACCCAGCTTTTAAGAAAAGGGCCCTGGTCTCATCTTTGTCAGAGTAGCGAAGGGTGCCAGAATTTCAGTCACATTTGAACGCTCAGCCACACAGCCTCCATGGGATCTTTGGGAAGGTGAAAGGGTGACCATGTTATGAAATTGTGGTTTTAGTGTTCCAGACCTACTGCTTTCACCAAGCAACCGTGCCATCTGGCATTTGATTAGTTATCTTAGTGCCACAGGACCCCAAATATTCCAACATAGCCTGGTCTATATTTTAAGTACAACCACATTTCCAGTCTGGAATTGACACCTTCAGCTGTGGTATTTGCACCAAGTGTGGTTGGGTCCAAACAATGTCTCTGCCAAAAGACAAGCCACAACTTTAAGTCTATTACAGGCTGACACTACCTAACTACACATATGCTATTCTGGTGGGAAAAGAAATCTGCATGGCTGTTCAGTGCCAGTTGTTTCCTTTCCTTTTGTAAAGGAATAATCATCTCCATATAGCAGGGAATGAGAGCAGCCCTGCAAATAGGGGCCACTGCCTGTGTGCTGTGATCTAGACCTAGCTAGTTGCCATGATCTCAGCTATTACCACCTGAGGCTGTGACAGAAGGTTTATTGCTTTGTTTCCTAGGTGGAGGTACATCTCACTCCTCTGTGTAAGAAACAAAAAACCCCAAACAAAAACAAACAAAAAACTCCACCTAGGTTTCCAGACTGTTTCCATAACAAGTAGAGGAAGAAAAGCACTTATGTGGGGATTCATTCCAGCTTATGCACCTGTCCTAGTGCAGGATGACTTGTCCTCTTGAAGCCCTTGTTGCTCACCATTGACTGCAGAGGTAACTGTCTAGATGCGTGACATTTGGTTAACTGTAAGTGAAGTGGATCCTGTCATTAGTATTTATCCCTCATGTTTGTACATGTGTAAATGTCCATGTTTAGAATCTTTAGTGTCACTAATTTTATCCTGAGTGAGGAATATGTTTTACAAAGTTCACATATGCATATGCTGGTATGCAAGCCATACTTCAGCAACGTTTTGTCGAGATTCTTGCTGCTGGAAAGCACTGGGTAGTTGGTCTTTATGGGTGTTGTGGTTTAACCCCAGACAGCAGCTTGCTCACTCCCCACCACAGTGGGATGGGGAAGAGAATCAGAAGAGGAAAAGGGAGGAAATCTGTAAGTTGATATAAAGACAGCTTAATAAGTAGAGCAAAAGCTGTGCACACAAGCGAAGCAAAACAAGGAATTCATTCACCACTTCCCATTGGCAGGCAGGTGTTCAGCCTTCTCCAGGAAAGCAGGGCTTCACCACGTGTAACGGTTACTTGGGAAGACAAACCCCATCACTCTGAACGTCCCACTTCCTCCTTCTTCCCCCAGCTTTATATGCTGAGCATGATGTCACAGGGTATGGAATATCCCTTTGGTCAGCTGGGGTCAGCTGTCCCAGCTTTGTCCCCTCCTGACTTCTTGTGCACCGCCAGCCTTCTAGTTAGCCGGTCAGCATGAGAAGCTGAACAGTCCTTGACTGCGTAGCAACAACTAAAAACATCCCTGAATTATCAACGCTGTTTTCAGCACAAATCCAAAACATAGTCCCATACTAGCTATGAAGAAAAATACTATGATGAAAGCTAGCTGTATCCCAGTCAAAACCAACACAGTAGGAAATAGAAAGTAGAGTCTCATAAAGAGATAATTAAAACTTCAGCTATCAGCAAGATCTAAAATTTCTGAAAAATTGAAAATATGAGAATTTCATGCTACAAATGCTTTGTATACAGGTACACTTGATGGTTACTTGGAGTCAAATGGGATTTTACCTTTTTGTATGTGTAAAGTTACTAATTAGGGATGGGCAGTTCTGCTCTGAACATGTCAAATAATTATTCTGAATATGCTGAGCATGATGTCACAGGGTATGGAATATCCCTTTGGTCAGCTGGGGTCAGCTGTCCCAGCTTTGTCCCCTCCTGACTTCTTGTGCACCGCCAGCCTTCTAGTTAGCCGGTCAGCATGAGAAGCTGAACAGTCCTTGACTGCGTAGCAACAACTAAAAACATCCCTGAATTATCAACGCTGTTTTCAGCACAAATCCAAAACATAGTCCCATACTAGCTATGAAGAAAAATACTATGATGAAAGCTAGCTGTATCCCAGTCAAAACCAACACAGTAGGAAATAGAAAGTAGAGTCTCATAAAGAGATAATTAAAACTTCAGCTATCAGCAAGATCTAAAATTTCTGAAAAATTGAAAATATGAGAATTTCATGCTACAAATGCTTTGTATACAGGTACACTTGATGGTTACTTGGAGTCAAATGGGATTTTACCTTTTTGTATGTGTAAAGTTACTAATTAGGGATGGGCAGTTCTGCTCTGAACATGTCAAATAATTATTCTGAAAACTTATTGTTGTGAATTTGTGTCTCTGAGGTCTGTAGTACCCTTTCACAGTATTACTCTAGTCTATGTGGCTTTCAAACTAACTGGTAAATAGCCTTACGATAGACAGGACCTTCCTATGATGTTAGTATAATTATTTAATATTTGTCTTCCAAAACCAGTTGAAAAATCCTGTGCTGAGCCTATTTTGCAAGATGCTGTGCAAACAGTATCTTTGCTTAATGAAAATATTAAGCCAAAAGTTACTATACCTAATAGTTTTTTACTGTGTATCTTAACACAGAGTAGAGGAAAACTCTTTAGATTTATCTCCTGGTCTTTGTCTTCAGTCCATACATTTTTGTTTGAAAAAATAAACTGCAGATCTGTGAAAATGAGAACTGAAGGCACACGATGCGAATGTAGCTCTGTTCTAGCAAAGAACGTGAATATCCAGAGGAAGTTAAGTATGGAGTTAGATCCATTTAGTAAAGCCCAGTGGCACTTGCATAAGTGGTGTGTTGCCTCAGAAGCCATCTGCAACTGTACCTGTTTACATACTTAGAGTTATGGTAATACGAATTCTATTTAGTGAAAATGATTATGTGCAAAGAGTTAAATAGTTGCAGCAATAAATCCTATTTTTGTAGTTTTTTTGAAACCTGTACCTGCTGGTGTCCGAGCTGTACTGGGGGTTCCTTTACAAACAGTACATGGGGAGACCTGGTTTATCTTTCTGGCAGGAGGGCTGGCATTCTGTTTGTATTCATTTTGTCGTGGGTGGGAGGACAAGGGTAGTTGAGTAAGAAAACCTGGTTTGATTGCCAGGCATATTAAATTCTTTGAGTAAGGGGCCTGGTGTACAATGGGTAGTAGCAATGTCAGATTCCGCTCTGCCACCTGCTAAGTCGAGTCGCTTCACTGATGAGACCTGTGCTGCTTCATGGTAGGGCCAGTTTGGATGGAAGGCGCTTCCATGCATGTGTGATGAGTTGCTGTTCACAAGGCACTGGGCAGCTAACTTGTTTTGCACAGTCGAACAAAGTTATGATATAGAGGTGACTTCTGTTCACTCCTGGACTGGTTTCAAGATCCTTTTGTCATGGAGTGGTTATTGCATAGGAAGCGGTCTTCAGAGTCATCCAATTTCTTCATTATGATGTCTATGTGCTTCTCTAGGCATGCTTGTGGAGTGTATCTGTTGATGGGTGTCAACACTTCATGGTATAAGTGTATTAATAAACTCTTAATATTTTGGTTGTAGACACAAAACCCCAAATCACTTTGGTTATTTAGAGAAGCGGAGCCTGGAGAAGGCTTGCTCTATTACTGGGCTTTCCAACCTAGTGATTCTGTGATAAGGATGCTTTTTGTCGTTTCAGGAGTCTCCTGGCAATTGACTGCACTGTAGACTCAGTTCATCAGGCCACCCGTGGCTTCCTTTGGGATTTTTGACAAAACGTCCTGCTTGTGCTTCAATTTCTCCATCGACAGGGCAGGGACAACTCTTACATAGACATAGCGATAGGGACTTCTCAGCTTAAAGTTGCTATGAAGTTGTTGAGACGACATGTTATAGAAATGTACCGTTTTGTTCCAACTGAAATGCAGCATTACCATTCCCCGCATAATTCTATTTAAAAAGAGAGTGCCAGGACTTCAGCACTGATAGCAGTTCTCTTACTTCATCACAGGGCAAGTTCTTGCTATTTGTAACAGCATAGTTTCCATTTGTCATGACAGACTATTTCTAAGCTTTGCTCATTATTTAGGACTGGATTATATCACTTTATTTGTTTCTGTAGATGCTTTCATCAGAAACCAAGTCCAGATGTAGCGGGTTGGCACTAGATCAGGTTGAACTACCCAAGGTTTTGCTGAGACTAAATAAGGCTTAAATATTTTCATTCTGTTTCCTCTTCACCTTACTTATCGTGCTGGCATTGACAGAAACAAGGCTGCTTTCCTGAGTGTTGATCACCCATGTGCATAGTCAGTAAGTGCTGTTAGTAGTGTTTAAAATACAAGTGAGTTGTTGATGCAAGAGAGAGAGACAGGGTTTTGAATAGCTAACCCTCCTTGTTTTGGCATGTCTGTTAAGATGTCAAGTGGCTCATAGGGTGGACAGGATTTGGAGACCTGCAGTAGCACAGACGTGGCGTTTCGAACTGGCAGCCAGCCCTGAAGGTAACAGTGTACTCGGTCTGTTTTCACAGTGATTCTCCTCACAGGTCTATATCTGGTAATAGGCTGCTGCTGGCAATTTGCATGGCAATTCGGACTAATTGCCAACAGTGTTGTCACCTGTCACAAACAATTCATAATCAAATACTGTTTCTCTGCAACTCTGGGCAATTACTCTGTGTGTTACAAGATGTGTAATAACATACCGTTATCAGTAAACAACAGCATCATTGTTCCCCAGGGCTCGGTTCTGGGGCCG
>NW_010522671.1:0-2891 GCF_000687285.1 Phaethon lepturus
CCATGGTACAGACTCATTGTACACTAGCTGCATTCCACCCTGTTTCGATGCTGTTCTTAGAGTGTGAATATAAGTTTGATTTCTAAGCCACCCCCAGCAATTATTCCAAAGTATTGAAGTTCTAGCATGTCCAGTACGGCAGCACTCAGTGGTGGTGTGACTTCATTCAGGCCACAATAGTCTACTGTCAGTCTCCATTCTCCATTAGACTTTTGCACTGGCCATATGGAGCTGTTAAAGGGTGAGCGAGTCTTGCTGATCACTCCTTGGCTCTCCAGCCGACGAATCAGCTTATGGATTGGGCTCAGCATTAGACTTTTGCACTGGCCATATGGGGCTGTTAAAGGGTGAGTGAGTCTTGTTGATCATTCCTTGGCTCTCCAGTCGACAAATCAGCTTATGGATGGGAACCAGGGGGTCTCGATTGGTGTGATATTGTCGCCAGTGCACTGTTATGGTAGCAATTGGCAACTGCTGTTCTTTGACCCTCAGCAACTCCACAACAGAAGGATCCTCCGAGAATCCAGACAAGCACTGATTTGCCCCTTTTCCAATTCCTTTGTCAATGGCTGCATGCCTAGCAAGGGATCCCAGCTGCTGTGCTTCCTTACCCTCTATTTCCTGACTATTGGCTCCAGTATCCCAGCATCAGAGCAACCAGCTGATAATTTGTTTGCCTGGCTGATGGCTGAAATCTTTTTACATATCTCACAGCTCACTCAGGGATAGGGATAGGGATCAGGCAATTTCTGACTCATTTATGATTTCAGTCTCTTCCCTTTCCTTTTCTTGTTACTGCCCTGCTGCAGAACAGCCTGCCTCTTCTGATTATCTCTCCTGCTCCCTCTTAGGAGTAGCTTCTTCCCTTACTAAAAGAGTTGACCTCCGCTTCCATTGTTTCTTCTTGAGGGATCAGGCAATTTCTGACTCATTTATGATTTCAGTCTCTTCCCTTTCCTTTTCTTGTTACTGCCCTGCTGCAGAACAGCCTGCCTCTTCTGATTATCTCTCCTGCTCCCTCTTAGGAGTAGCTTCTTCCCTTACTAAAAGAGTTGACCTCCGCTTCCATTGTTTCTTCTTGACTATCCGAGCGACAGATATATTTGAGGGTTGGGTCTCTGGTTTAGCCACAGTGTCTGTTTGTATGTCTTGAGATCCAGGGACCCTCTCTTCTCTTTGAGGGTCCTGAATAGTGCTCAGTAGGCATAGGCCAGGTCCCAGCACAGTGCGAGAAGTTGTATCTCTTTGGCATAGCCAGGGCTAGGGCATCTTTTTCTCAAACATTCTATCACTTCATCAGGATCTTGCACTTGTTTGGGAGTGAAGTTCCTGACCATCGGTGACAACCATTCTAGGTACCTGCCCATATTCTCACACACACCTTGCCATCCATAGCCACATTGCCTTGGGGCATATCCCTGGGTGATATTCCTAAATAGTTGATTAACCTTAGAAAAAGCAAAAAAATATTCTTGAGAAGTATCAATAGGAGTATTTTGGTTACCCAAGGATGTTCAAGATACTGAAAAGTTATTGTAACGAGGGAGAAAATGTCTACTGCACAGAAGAAGGGGAAGGTGCCATTCTTTGTTTCCTCCACAACTTTCCTTTCCTCTCAAAAGCCTCTCAGAGGAGAAAAGGGAAAAAGTGTAATTGTTAATTGTCTCCATGAGATGGTTCCTGAAGTACAGGGAAGGCATCAACGCAGGGCCCAAATACCAGATTAGGCTCAAGGCCAGTGCTTTTATCATAATTCTCCCAGGCAAAACACCACCGAGCACAGAAAACTGCAAAAGCTAAAACCAGCCTTTAACAAGGTCTCAAATTTGATGTACAACAAGAAAAGAATGTTGAGAACAGATAAGTCGACAACATGACCATCAAACTGTTAAACAGATATAATTATAAGTTCCCTCCAATACACTCCAGTCAAATCTGTTGTTATCTCAAACCCTTCGAGCCCCACATTAGCCCCAAAATGGACTGTCATGGTTTAACCCCAGTAAGCAGCACACAGCCGCTCACTCACTTACCCATCCCAGTGGGATGGGAGAGAGAATCTGAAGGGTAAAAGTATGAAAACTCATGGGTTCGTATAAGACAGTTTAATTAGAAAAAAGAAAAATAAACAAAGAAAAGCAAAATGAAGGAAAACATGATGAAAAAAACAATTGCTCACCACCAGACAAACGATGCCTAGCTGGTCCCCGAGCAATGGCTGCCCCAGCAAACTCCTCCCCTAGGTTTTATTGCTGAACATGACATTATATGGCATGGAATATCCCTTTGGTCAGTTGGGGTCAGCTGTCCCAGATGTGTCCCCTCCCAACTCCTTGTGCACCCCCAGCCTACTTGCTGGCGGGGCAGTGTGAGAAGCAGAAAAGGCCTTTATGCTGTGTAAGCACTGTTCAGCAATAACTAAAACATCCCTGCATTATCAACATTTTTTTCATTACAAATCCAAAACATATCCCCATACTAGCTACTATGAAGAAAATTACCTCCATCCCAGCCAAAACCAGCACAGTGACACAGTTAGGCCTTGTGAAATTACCGCTGAAAGCAAAGGGTCTGTCATAAACACTTCTGAGAAAAATTGCATTGCCTGTTCATTGCAAGTTCTCAAATCATAAGCATGAGAACTTATTTAAACTACATGAGAATGATTAAGGTAATGTTATATTTTTAATCTGCTCCTTACTTCATAAATCCAGCTACTCCATGGAAAGAAATATGTACCTTATGAGTTAGTTCTCTCATTTTTTTCCTAAAAAGAAATCAGGAATTATATTGGCCACAGGTTGCTATTGCCAACACAACTGGTGAGTAGTTGTCAAAAGTCTTATGAATCCTCAGTGTTTTACATGTTTTATTCATGAGTGACACTCTTT
>NW_010522671.1:2922-5947 GCF_000687285.1 Phaethon lepturus
TTTCCCACTGCAGTAGTGAAGTTGGTATAACTCTTAATATAAAAGTGGGGTGCCAGGTAAGACTGTAGCTTAGTTGTGGGTGTGGCTATTTTACTATATGCAGATAGAACTAAGTTGATCCTAGGAACAATATATATTAGTATAGATGAAGTGGTACAAGCTCCCCAATGTGAATTCCTCACTACTGCCATAACTTCATATCAGGATAAATGCTTCATCTTTGTAAATCACTTCTGTGGTGCTGTTCTTTGGCAAACACTAAAGAGCACAATATTATGCAACAATAGTGGATCATGTATCGCCTATTAAGGACTAATTCTCCATTTTATTTAATGAAACTCTGTTCACTGTGTCCTTCAGGATCTTAGCTCTAGCAGAGCTCAGTGTATTCTTTAGCTTTTCTATATTCTTTTACTTCTCTATAGTAAACTAATGCTGATAATTAAAATTCTTATTTAAATTATTCATTGTTGCCTGCCACAGGGAAATATGGGCAGGAATGATCAGAATTTGTAATGCTAAGCTGTGTGTAGTGTGCGTGTGCATGTGTGTGTTTTCCAAAACCTTGGTAATTTGTATTGTATTTTACTAGTGTTAGAATAGAACATTCAGCATTTGAATTCCTTGACATACTGTACTGGCAACTTAATGTGTAAACTTCCTATTTCTCCCTGACATTTTCAGCTGTAATGTGGCACTGGAGGGGTTCATATGTCTATTTGTTTTAATTTAGTTTGTTTTTAGTCAACAAAACACAAAGGAAGAAAAAAAAATGGCTAGTTTTTCAGGTCCTTGGATCTGGTGTAGAAAACTGTGCATTTTGCATCATCTATTATATGAAGCATTTGTCACACTGTTCCACTGAATTTGATGAAGTTTCTTCAGGATGTAACACGTTGAACAGTGTGCACATGATGTGCGTGTGTGAACTAAACAAGCTGTGTCACATGCCATTTTGTTCACATTCTTTTCTTTTTTTGACATAGGAAAAGAAATCTAAGATATATATTAAGGGGGAAAAAAAAAGATGGATTCACAAGATTGTGTCCCAACAAATTCAAAGCAAGATATCAACCATCACATAAACGGTAGCTCTGGTAAACATTATCTTTGTGGCTATTGTGCAGCCTTCACCAATATAGCGGTCACCTTTCCCATCCAGAAGGTCCTCTTTCGACAACAGTTGTATGGCTTGAAAACAAAGGATGCAGTACATCAGCTGCAGAAAGATGGAATTCGAAATCTCTATCGTGGAATCCTTCCTCCATTAATGCAAAAAACGACCACCCTGGCTCTAATGTTTGGCTTGTACGAAGATTTCTCCTCCTTGCTCCATAGTCACACAAGTGCACCTGAAATTCTAACTCGCAGCATGGCAGCAGTGCTTGCAGGGACCACGGAAGCCCTTCTTACACCTTTTGAACGAGTCCAGACTTTGCTTCAAGACTACAAACATCATGACAAATTTACAAACACTTACCAGGCCTTCAAGGTACTAAAAGTGTATGGGATTAGAGAATATTATCGGGGTTTGGTGCCTATTCTGCTCCGGAATGGAAGCAGTAACATCCTCTTCTTCGGCCTACGAGGACCTATCAAACAATGTCTGCCTGAAGCAACTTCTTATAGTGCTCACTTGGTCAATGACTTTATCTGTGGAGGGCTGTTGGGTGCCATGCTGGGATCCTTATTTTTCCCAATGAATGTTGTAAAAGCTCGCATGCAATCTCAAATTGGTGGCGAATTTCAGTCATTTTCAAAAGTTTTTGTGATGATCTGGCTAGAACGTGATCAAAAATTGATGCATCTTTTCAGAGGAGCCCATCTGAATTACCATCGTTCTGTCCTGTCCTGGGGCATAATCAACGCAACATATGAATTCTTGCTAAAGCTGTTATGAAAAATGGTACCTTCCTTTGAAGCCCCTCTATTCACTTGGGTATTTGTACATTTGAGGTCACTTAGTCTCTGGGAACAGATTAATTTATGGAACTTTTTGTAAATAACATGGAGAGAATTCAAAGCAGCAGTTACATTTCAGTAGGGAGATAGGTGATATTGTTAGTGACTGCTTAGTGTGAAAGGTAATTAGTCTTATTAACAGCCTTCAGTATTTATGGGGTAAATGGCAATACATCTAAATCTTGATGCAATTGAATATACTTCTAAACAAGTTAAAGTGTTTATATGCTGGTGGATAAATTTATCCATAGTGGAGTAACTAGACAAATGCAAAGTAAAAAAATATTTGTATATGGGTCTAGTAGCTTATTATATTATTTCCGATGTTTCCTAATACTCTCAGTGATCAAATTTTTCACTGTGCACTTTATATAATATGGAAGTCAGGAAGGGGCCAATGAAAGCTACTTCTCTTGCTTGATACTCTACAGAGGGTTAAGGACTAAACTTCCAAATGTCTTGGGGTTCTAAATTATCTTTGGAGTTTAAATAGAAGCTGCCAGTTCTGATGAGGATGACTTACTTTCTGAACCTCAAGTTTAAACTGAGCCTAAACAAACTATTTTTCCAACCATTTTACTGCTCAGCTTTAACACGAACATCATCTCATTCATCAACATAAAGGTAGCTACTGAATATTTAACTTCAGTGTAAACCGACCCAGTGCAAAGTGGGATTGTGCCTATGTATGTGTGTGCCTTGAAAAGGTGGAAGGAGCAAAACAGCAATTTTATCTCAAGCTTTAAAACTGTTCTTCCTTGTTGAAAGACCTTCTATTTGCAAATTTGGTATACTCAAGTTTTCTGCTTTTGTATTGCATTGTTTCTGTTGCAAACATACAAAAACTGCTCTCTCTCTGTAATGCTCAAACAGTAATACAGCTTCCTCTGTCAAACTACTTGATTAATAGCTTTTTTTTTTATCTTTTGCAAACTATTTTTGTTTCATTTGGGCTGTGGCAGAATTTTACATCAGCACTGACAAAGTGAGATTTCTGGGTATAAGCATTTAAGGCCTTAAAGGAAAAGCAAGCATAACTACCAAACAGGTGACTGTCTTAATT
>NW_010522671.1:5965-9505 GCF_000687285.1 Phaethon lepturus
TGTCTTTTTTTTTTCTTTGTTTGGGGGTGGGGGGGGTGTTATGCATGAAAGTTCATGAAGTATTCTTTGTTTTAGGGAGCAGGGGCAGGAAAGCTTTCAGAAAGTATTTTGAATTATTCTTCTCCTAGGCTTTAGACCCTGTAAAACTATCAGTGATAATAAAGCAATAAAAGGAGTTGTATGGCTAATAACTTACACTTCAAGCATTTGTAATTTGGTTAACAGATCACAGAATCACAGAATCATTAAGGTTGGAAAAGACCTTCAAGATCATCAAGTCCAACCATCAACCCAACGCCACCATGCCCACTAAACCATGTCCCGAAGTGCCATGTCCACACGTTTTTTGAACACTTACAGTGATGGTGACTCCACCAACCTCCCTGGGCAGCCTGTTCCAATGTCTGACCACTCAGTAAAGAAATTTTTCCTAATATCTAGTCTAAACCTCCCCTGGTGCAACTCGAGACTATATCGTTCTATCGCTAGTTACTTGGGAGAAGAGACCAACACCCATGTCGCCACAACCCCCTTTCAGGTAGTTGTAGAGAGTGATAAGGTCTCCCCTCAGCCTCCTCTTCTCCAGACTGAACAAGCCCAGTTCCCTCAGCTGCTCCTCATAAGACTTGTTCTCTAGACCCCTCACCAGCTTCGTTGCCCTTCTTTGGACATGCTCCAGCAACTCAATGTCCTTCTTGTAGTGAGGGGCCCAAAACTGAACACAGTATTCAAGGTGTGGCCTCACCAGTGCCGAGTACAGGGGCACAATTCCCTGATGATAATATGGAGTAAAGACAGGGGTGTGGTCAGCTGCTACGCATGAAGGTTACTTGCATGTTTGATTCAACAACAGAGAGAAATGTGTAAAAGTGTATTAGCAAACATATAAACATGACCCCAAGTGAATACTAGAGTGAGGAAGAAAAAAACAAAGAAACCATCAACATGAACATCATATTCCTCCTGGCCATGGACTCCAGATGTTAACAACTCACCATAAGCACTCCTCCACCACCACTAGAATGAAACCACTGACCTTAGGACCCAGAAGAGCAGTGAAAGAGTGAGCATAACAGCAGGAAAAGGGATAGAAACTAAGAAGTGTGTGTGTTACAATTTTAACTACATCATTATTCTTTCTTTTCCTGTAACAATTAGATTGGGATTAATAATGATTAAACTCTCAAGATTTGAGTTACACGAACAATAATTTTTTTGTTTTATTTATTTATATAAGGTGTACTTTCTCTTTGCTCATAAACAAAATTTTGAATGTCATAGTTCCAGCAGCTTTGGAGGTTGCCAAGGCACAAGTTAGTTCACAAAAGAAAGCACTCAACCATACAAGAAGCCTCACCTAAAAAAAAAAAAAAAAAAAAATTCCTTACACTACATAATTAAAACAGTTGTGCTTTTCCTTAGTTTTAGAAAGTTTTCTTACCTCAAGCAGCAACAGCCCACTAACTACAGAGGATAGTTATAATCCAGAAGTTTGTCTTTGCCTCAGACACAGCTACTGTCCTCTGCTTTGTCATAGCTAGCTTTCATTTCCAGTTTTAAGTCTTTCCATTTGGGCTGATATCTCCCTGTTCACAAATGGCTTTAGCAGAATTTTATGAGGAAAGCTTTTCGTCTGCTTTCAGAGGCTTGATGTTTGAGCGAAGAGACTTTCTATTCCACAACTTTTTTTTTTTGAGTCAATGGAATGATTAATTGCATGCTTAACTAGTTTGTAATTATTGTATTAGCCTCAGCATGCTACCTGCTTCTAGGCTCTCATGAATCAACTGTTCCTGCTCCAAAGTATGTGTGATGATGTGATAGCAACAGGCAGACTGAAGGAGGAAAACAGTCATTTTATATGCAAACAAAACAATTTGTGTAAGCACTGGGTATAAGTACTTAAGGCCTTAAAGGGAAAGCAAGCATTCTAAAGGTAGGGAGTGGGCAGGAATCAATGAGCATTTCTATAAGAGCGCTCAGTTTAAGATAAATACATTAAAAGAGAAAAAAAAATCTATTATAAAAATGCACTGAGTTACTTTATTAAATGCTTAATTTACCATGCAAGACAAGAGAAACTGTCCACAGTCAGTATCAGCCCTCTTTTGAATATACTCAATATATTGTATTAGACATCTATACTTTTTATTATAGAATCATAGAATAGCCCATATTGGAAGGGACCTCGAAAGATCATCTGGTCCAACCTTTCATGGGAAAGGGAGCCTAGATAAGATATTCTAGCAAAATGAAACCTCAAATGTTTAAAAAATATTCTGTGTGCACCATATTTTCCCTCATAATAAAAAATGTTACACTGAGATGGAAAGACTTGTTCACTGCTGTAGAGAATGCCATGTTAAGGGATGTTAAGAGTGGCCACCTCCTCCAGCAGCTCTGGCCCAGAACTCCCTCCTGCCCAGCTGCTGGAGCACAGCCCAGTGTGCTCAGACCCAGGGTCTCTGCCCAGGCTGAGGGACACAGCTGCAACTTTCCTGTCTGCAGATTCAATCAGTAGCAAAGTTGAAGCACATATCTCAGAAACACACACAGAGGACATACACAGGACACTGACACAGCCTGTTACGCAGACTGCCACAGACAAGGCACTGCCTTCAACAGCACCTACATACAGGACTCGCATAAAACAAACATAAACAGTCAAGTCCCCTTCCTCCTCTTTGGCAGAGGTAAAGTTCCCTAGTGAAGGCACATACACAACACTGTCTAGATTCACAAGCACATACACATTTGGGGATCCCCAAAGTACCAACATGGCCCCTCTGTCTGCTTGATACCCCTGCCCGAATCCCAGGCCCTCTTATCTGCTTCATGGGTCTCAACAGCTAGCCCAGCTTGAAGTTTGCTAGCAAATACACATGCACACTCCCCACACACACCAGGTTTGGGGACCATATAGGCACTCACCCCCCACCCTAGGAGCTGGCACCAGGCACAAGGGCTGTGGTGCGTGGTCATGTCCAGCCTCTGGTGCTGAGGAGCCCCTCACTCACACCAGTCCCTCCCAGTAGCTGTGTTTCAGGGAACACACTGTTCCTACCCCGGTAGTTGGAGGTTAAAGATACCCACTCATTCCAGCAGCTGATGCTGAGACCCCACTCACTGCAATAGCTGACACCACAAGCAGGAGGTGCCTACCCCCCCCGATCTGACTCCAGTGGCTGACCCCAAGTCCACTCATGCCAGTGCCCCCAGTAGCTGGCATTCTGGGCACAAAGGCTGCAGGACCTTCCCTAGATCCACAGGGCTATGGCCCCTCCAACTAGGACCCCCGTTTGCTCCAGTAGCTGACACCACAGGCAGGGGGCGCCTACACCCCTGGTCTGACTCAGACACACCTAGATCTCACCAGTAGCTGGCACTTAGTCCTTGAAGAACACACGGGACAGAGAGTGACATTATGCAGACAGATAGTTAAGAAAACATTTAAGAATAGATAAGATAGAAGAAGATAGGATAGACTGTGGTGATCAGGCAAAGGGCTCAGCTAGACAAGCGTACTGATCGGCCCCGTTT
>NW_010522671.1:9831-10174 GCF_000687285.1 Phaethon lepturus
AGCCCCTCCCCGGCCACGGAGCAGTGCAGGGGGGATGGGGAATGGAGATTGTGGTCAGTTCATAAAGCTTCATCTCCACCACTCCTTCCTCCTCACATTTTTCCCCAGCTCCAACATAGGGTCTCTCCCACAGGATACAGTCCTTCACAAACATCTCCAGCATAGGTCCTTTCCATGGGGTTGCAGTCCTTCAGGAACAGACTGCTCCAGCATGGGTCCCCCATGGGGCCACAGGTCCTACCAGGAAACCTGCTCCTGCATAGGCTCCTCTCCACAGAGCCACAGTTCCTGCCAGGAGCCTGCTCTAGCACAGGCTCTCCACAGGGTCACAGCTTCCTTCAGG
>NW_010522672.1:0-8257 GCF_000687285.1 Phaethon lepturus
GCCGCACGGGCCCCGGGGGTTTCGTGAGTCGTCGCTCCGCGGCTGTGCCGCTGTCAAAGGTAGCTCCCGAGCGCGGGCGGCCACCTTCCGTGGCGGTGTCCCGCTCGTGGGGGGGGGAGGACCGATGTCGTGGGACTCCGTCAGTCGCGTTTGAACCTAAAAGCATCGCTGTGGCGTGCCGTGAGTGGAACCTGGTTTTAAATGAATCCCAAATAACAAGAAACAGGGTAACAACAACAGGCTGGGCTCTTGGCAGTCTGTTGGGACTGCGGTGGTGTTGGTTTAGCGTTGATAACTGAAGAATGAAAAACGCTTAACATTCAGTGAAAGGAATTACTATGACCAGTTTTGCTTCCTAAAAACACTTAATTTTAAGATGGGGTGGTATTGTGAACTGAGAACCTTCATCACGTAGTATTTTGATCAGTCCTTCAGTTGCTAAAGAAATGCCTAAGATTACAGGCTCCAAGTTCAATGATCATTCAAGGCGACTCTCCCATCTTCTCTCTCCACCCTCAAAGCTCAATATATCAGATTTCACAGTGTTTCTGACCGAGGACCACCGACGGTAACTTTTTGAAATCTCACTGTCGGAGCTTGTGGAGTTAGTGCAGCTGCCTAAGGAGCTAGGTAGTGGTGGAACGTTTTTTTTTTTTCTGCAGCAGCCTTGCTTACATAAGGCCAAGGCTTTTAGGCTTGGCTTCTGAGTTGGAACCTGTGAATGTGTCACTCTAGAAGACTATGGGAGTTCCATAATGAATGAAATCTTCACTGAAGATACGTCGCTAAGTCAGTATGTAAACATGTAACTCCTTAGCCAAATATTGCCTTTACTTAAGACCCAAGTAAGGAAAGCTTTTGAGCAGTCTTACAAGCTACTTTTATGTTTAAGGCCTGTATGCTAAAGTGATTTGCTGACGAGTGATGCAAGAGAGATTGTCTGAGCTCTGGAATCATGGAATAATAGGCTTTAGGTACTTTTAGTGTCAGATGAGCTATGGTTAACGGTAAATGTCATCTTATTCACTTATATTTATGTTGCATAGGTAAGTGTGATAAGAGAAGGATGTTCTTAGTTGAGAGCTTATAGCTACTTGAATGCTATGAATCTGGTAAGATTGCTGTTTTGTTTTAACTATGTGTATAAATGATTTTTGTTAAACTCAAATATGCTGAGAACAGGCTTGGAACATGCCTTGTTTGGCCATACTTTAAGGGCGTAATCAAACCCTATAGAAATACTAATGTTTTAGATCTTACAAAGCTATATCTTACATTTGTAAATGGAAGTGTAGGCATAAACATAAGCTGTCATGCAACTGGGACACCCAAGTGTCCCAATCATGTTTTATTAAGCCTTTCTGACTGTAAAATGTCTTAGCGTAAGAATTTAATATTAAGCGTATATTACAGCTGTGCAGCAGTATGAGGCAGTTATAGAGCAATAAAAAAGGTGAAATTTTCAACTTGGCTTGCTTTACTATTAGTTACTATTATGTAGATGAGAATTTTCTTGCAGCAATTACCAAGAAAAAAAAAGTTTTTTAAAGAAATAATGTGATATATATATTTTTTAAAGCAAGACATGCCAGTATCCAGTGGTTCAAAATACTCCTCTGTCTGTGTGCTAGTAACTAATAATATACTTTCACTGATATTATTCCACTGAAGCACACAACAGCAAGGGATCATAACAATATTGTATAATAGTTAGATACAGTACTGCTAATGTCCAGCAGCCAACTTGAAACAGGACTGTATTTTTTAAAAAATGCCTGCAACGGTAAAGCATTAGTAATGTATAACCATGATATTGGACACAGCTTTCCAGATCATTCAGATATGTTTTTGTTGACTTCTAAAGAAGATTGAAGGGTATCTGAGTACTGATGTGGGGTTTTTTTTTGTTTTGTTAGGTTTTGTGTTCTGTTTTCATCCAGTTTGGTTTCACTTCATTGCTTCTGCAACTTGTGAGAAGACTAATATGTGAAACATGGGCTATTTGTGAAAAATCAATGATCTTGGCAATCTCCAAACAAAATGCCATAATTAGCAGGAGAAGACTTATTAATATTTAATGAATTACATTGCTTGAACTTGTAATTACAACTAACTCTTCATTTAGTCCAAAGTTAAATGGCAAAGTCTTAGAATGTATTGCTTGCATTCTAAACTCTTCCCAACAAATGTGGTGTACATCTCCAAGCTTTCTGTAAGGTTGCCGTTGTTGCTGTAGTTCTGCCTGCTAGGTGGACAGTTTATTTCCGTGTCCAAACAAGTTTTAGATTGGTATGAACATCCTAGTTTAGAGTTTAAAAAATACATATACTGTTCATATATGTATATGTACTCTGTGTGTGTATATATATATACACATACACTGTCTGTGTATAGTCAATTATGTACGCATAATTTGTGCAGGTGGAGGAGTTGTCACTTTTTTCTTTAAGAGCTGTGCCAAATGTTCTTTTGCAATAGGTTAGGTGAGTTAAGCAAGAACATCCTTCTCAGATTATTACATACCGGTACTCCTGTGCAAGGAGAAGGGACTGGAGAGGCTCAAGGAGGCTGTGGAGTACATAACTGTTTGTTCATCTCTGTTGCAGAGACGTATTTCCCAAGTAACCTATGTATTGTGAAGTCTCACGTTTCAGGCAACTATTGCTGCTTCCTCACTATGTTTTAACTCTAGTTGATTGGAAATAATCCATTAAATTTTAATGAATGCAGGTGTCCAGTGTGACTGAACGGCAAACATAGACCAGTAAGGTTCACGTGTATTGCTGAAAGTGTTAAACTTGCTGAGAACGTAGCGGTTTAATATCTCAGTTTCTTGCTCTGGAGACTTGTAAATTTAGCATTCTCAGGGATCCTAAATATTATGTTTAACTTTATGCTTTTATGATATGTGGCTTTACAGAGTATATGTGATTTTTTTTTTTTTTTTAATTCTTATTTTTACAGAGTAGCAAACTGTAGCCAAGTAACTGCTATACCTCATGTGGTACCACAAAAAAACCGCAATAGTATAACAGTGCAGATACTTTGCAGCCTCGCAATAAGAGAAGGGTGATTTGTGCTGCACTGAAACGTAGCCAGTGTTGTGTTAATCAGATTGAAAACACTAGGGATTTACACAGCCAAGTCTTTCTCTTTAGCAGTGGAAACAGTGGACTTTCTGATTGTGGTTCACAAAACTTGTAGTAGAAAACACTGATCACAGTGGTGGTCTTAAATGTCTTTTTGTCTTGTTGAATTTTTAAAATTTGTGACTTGGAAAGATACTGTTTAGAGTCTTCCTGTTTTGCCCAAAAAGGTATTTTTACCAAACGCAGTGTCTGTTAAGGAATGACACGACTACAGTCTCTAGTACAAATGGAGCGTATGGATTTTTCTCCTTTTTGCCAATGGAATGTTGTATCTAGTTTTAATCATGGAAGTTCTAGTAACTTGGGACTTGGTTAGTTCAAACATCTAGCTGAAACAACTGAAAATGTAGAAATACATGTAATTGAAAATACAAGGCTAGCTACTAGTATATATTAGCTCATGTATTTAGATTATTTGCAAAAATAAGTTGAGTGTTATAACCTGTGTACCTCTTTTCTTCATAGAAATCAAAGCTAATGTACTCAAAATTTTACATGTTTGAAAAAAGCTGTAAAGTTCTGCTATCCTACATTTAGTTCTGAGAAACAGCTGTGCTGAAGTTGGGGAGAGTTTGCCCATAAGTTTCAGGGGAATGTTTCTGAACACACACTTACCAGTCTAGTGATAGCTACTTTGACTTTTAAAATTTTCCATCGCAGATGGCACCCTACTACACAGCCTCTGGAAAACTTGAATGGGAATGACTACAAAGTACTGTGGGAGAAGGAACGCTTGGGAATAGAACAGGACTTGCATGTGATGTAAAGAGCGGCCTGGAATGAATGGCACGGAAAGTGCTAGTTCCTGCTGCCGATGGCATATTAGGAGTTTGTATGCACGTTAGTGGCTTGATAGAGCTTACGTCAACATGTCAGCTGTATTTCAGAGAGTTTTTGAAGTACAGCTGCTGTTTTCTGGCATACTATACACTTAAGTGCTGATACTTGCCTTCTATAGAAGTTATCCATGTTACGCATTTTTTTTCTTTAGTGTAGGTATAAAATTATTGGTGTGTAGAATTTCACAGAATGTGAGAATCAGCTGAACATCAAGTACAGGAGCATACAGTTTGGGGCAAAACTGTATTCAGCACTTTTAGAATTCTGACTTGTTCATTTGCTGTCCTGCAATACTACTGATGCAATACTTAGTTTTTAAAATGGAGACAATGTCCTGTCTTGGGGCTCCAACTGCTATCGCCTTTATCCTTATGTCGTCTTAACTGTTATCTGTCTCTCCCTCTTCTTTTCTTCTAAGCTAGGTATAACATGGTTATGCTATTTAGAAGAATCAATACTTCTTTTCACACTGACAAAAATATTGAGTGAGTCTTACAGGTTTTTACTAAGCGGATGTTACCTATCTCAGTTATGAGTGAGCTGGATTTCTGGCTTCATCTTCACAAAGCAGCATCTTCCATATTTCACTGTAAGTGAAATGGGCTGTAAAGGCCTATCTTTAAAGCTACGATGAAAAATAGGATGCTTAAAGCATGGTTTGCTATGTCTCAATATGAAGGATATTAATCATGTTTTCCACTTCATTTCTGAGAAATGAATTTAGCATTTAATGGAGGCTAATGTGGCATCCTAAAGAGGAAGAAGTTTGTCTGTGTAATTCTGGCAAGTATCTTCAAATTTGACAAATATTTGTCAGCTAAGGGCTTTTCGTAGTAGTTGTGAGAGCAAGTAAGTGAGTGCATTTCTAACCTCTGTTAGACACAATTCATGAGATTGCTCTGTATCATCCCCTTTCTGCTTGTTTTGTTTTATTTTTTTTCTTATCCTGCTGAGTAGAAATTAATGAAATCTATCATTTAGTAGGCAGATGTTGATTCTCTAAAACCTTTCTCTTGCTCTAAATGGGCCAGAACAATTGAAAACTCACTCACTCTCTTTGAGATTCTGCTGACACTGTCATGCAGCTTTGGAAAAACTGCAGGTAAACTTTGGATCCAACTGCAGTGTTACAGTAGTACTTTCTTGGGGATGGAGAGACAGGGAATATGCTTTCTCTGCAAATACTTGATAGAGACATAGTAAAGAGGGAGACATATTTGGTGGTCATACTGAAGCTACCTTCAATGGCTAGAGGAAGGGCTTGCCTTGCCAGTTGGAGGCAGCAGGTGTTAGCTTAGCAAGGAATGTAATGGGTTTGGATGTGGATTTAGGCAGCCTTGGAGAACAGCTGCATTCACTCCTACTTGACACTAGGCCACGTATCTAATCCTTTGGTATTACTGCATTATCACCCAAGTACATACTATTGAGGAAAATGTAACACATGGTTTCTGAATGAATCTAAAAAAAAAAAATTAAAGCCAGCTATTTCAGTTGTTTACAGTATCTCTGATGTCTTGTTTTCATGTGGCAGAAGTTATGGTAGTGAATTTCAGATTGATTAAAAAATACATACATTCTTATAAGTAGACAGCTATGCTGTTTAAGATGGTTGACAATGCAGAATCCATAGTCTCTTAATTTCAGTTTATTAAAACAGTCTTATTAATTATTGGTCAGTAGCAGAATAAACCCAGCAACTAAATCTGCTCAGTGAAATTCTTATAATCTGGTCTGATGCTCCCCCTGTCCAAAATCTGATATTACAACCTGAACACAGTCCTTTAAAACTACAGAATGTGGCATGCAGCTGTAATTCTTTGTGTGAATGACAGCTTGACAGAATATATACCTCTGTATGTTCTTGACTGCTTGCAGTCTGTATATTGATCACAGAAGATTATTTTAGGATCATACTTCACTCAAATTTGACTCTCTGTCTATATGTCAGGTCTCCATGTGACTACTGCACTGGGCAAGATGTGTATCTTTTTGTTCTTTAGCTGTATTCAAGAAAAAACTTTTCTCTCTAATAAAAAAATATCTTCAACATACTATACTAGGAATAATTACTATTGCTAAGCTAACTTGGAATAATTGATTCTCTTACAGTGAAAATGTCCTGTTTGGAATGGGAAATCCTCTGCTTGATATCTGTGCAGTTGTGGACAAGGACTTCCTTGACAAGTAAGTCTTGATTTCTTTTTTCTTTTTTTTTTTTTAATGCCTGCTTTGTTTCCAGAATGATGCCTACAAATAAACAGAGGACTACCTGCTTGTGTAATGCTAAGTTTGTGCTGATCTCTGGCCGTATGCTGAAAGAAGCCAACATGGTGTCAGTCATTTAATTGTTCTAGTTATATGAAGCTGTGATGGTGTTGTCAATGAAAAACTTGAGTGTTTTCATGGGTTTTTGGTATTTATTGTTTTCTATCAATTATTTATTCTAGTCTCTTCATGCTGTCTTTGATAACCTTTAATTAGAAGCAATCATCAATGTCAGTAAGATGTAGGTAGCTCTTGTATGAATCTGTGTGCTACTTTTCATGTACTATTACAGCACTCTTTTTTCTTTTTTCAGTGATGACTTTGGGACAAATAAGCCATTTCTGTAACACACCAAGAAAAGTAGTGCAAGTGTACGGTTTTTTTCTAATATTCCAATTTATCAGTCAAGAACAGGGCCACTTCTTACGTGGTCTGTTATCTTGCTTAAGCCCAGTTGTTATGCTACCACCCGTATAACCATATTGCTGAATTGCTGTTTGTGTATTGCTGGTGGCATTAAGTTAACGTCTTCTCTGATCAGCTTAGAGATGTGTCTCTTCAAGAGGTGCAAAATATAGTTGCTCTTTTAAATCCTTCTGCATGAGCTCAGTTTCTTCCAGTTGTTTTTGCTGCTTTGTTTCACTTGTTTTCAAGTGATCAGTAAATTTGATTTCATCTTTCAGAGTGCTCACAATTCTTTGTTTAATTTTGAAAAAAAGTTAATAACTTTTTTCTCTAGTAATTCTTTTAGGTATTAATGGGAATACTGGATCAAGAATAAATTTCACATCACCACATAAAGAACAGGTGCAGAGTTTTTATTTGTGAATGTTTAGTCAGTCACGGATCTTTTGTTCTGAAGCTTTTAACAATAGCAATAATTTGAGTGATAAAATATCCATTGCAAAATAAGTTTTATCTAAAGGTGTTTAAGTGAGAGCCTGAATATTATAGGCTGGAGGTAAAAGACAAGTAAGAATGTAATGGAGTGTATCAGTCTCAAAAACATCTGGAACTTTGAAGATTCGATTTCTGAAAAAGTACATTATTCTAATGTAATTGTCTGCCTTATGTTTCTGCTGAAATAACTTGAAAACCAGTCTCTAAACATAAGTAATGCACCACCCTAACCCAGCAATACCCTCCAACTAATCCTTATAAATTGCTGTCATAAAAGAAGTGGTGAGATCTATACTGCAGCAGTGAAATCCTGCAAGGGTGCATTGTGGTTTTCACTGGACCTGATATGCTCTGCAGAAATTAATTTAGTTTAAAAATTCCACGTCTTATGTACTCAAATTTGAGTCCTGTCAGACAAGTTAAACTATTTCCTGGAACAGCATATGCTCTGTGAGCATTTCTTTACTGCCAAAATGCCTTTGTGGAGTATTGCATTATTTAAAGCAATAAGCAGTCCTCAGATAACAGTTTCACAGGGGACATGCTGATAGTGTGATAGCTCTGGTAATATCCTGGAAATTGAGAAGGTTGTCTACCTTCTTCGTATGTACCTGATTTTATTTCTAGCTTCCTATTTGTGAGTGTATGCACAGGAGACCATTTAAACAACAGACAAGCATGTTTTTACTTGAAGTCCAACTACCTTTTGCAATACTCCCTGAAATAGGAACCAAATCCCACGCTTCCTCAGCCTGTGAAGGGAGATAAAGTAGCAAACCTAGCTGTAGAACAGCTGCTAGAATAAAGTTATCTCTTCAAATGCTGCAGGGACGTGCAAGAACATAGATATTTAAGGACTGTGAAGCATTTGATAGAGAAATTGTCGATCATACCAGCCTAGTGTCTCTGTTTATTTTTTTTTCTTGTCAAACAAGACATACATCCATCTCTAGCCATGTAGCGTCAGCTCTTGGTATCTTGGCAATGGAGCAAGTAACTCTGGAGTCCATGTCTCACCTCTTCAGCTGGATGGGCCTGGTAATAAGGCCATCAGGCCAGCTGGGCTCTGTCTTGAGCAGGTAGCTTAGTTAAATGGGGAA
>NW_010522672.1:8288-18654 GCF_000687285.1 Phaethon lepturus
GAATTTAATATATTTAATTTTTTCACTGTTTGTTAGTTTATCCTCCTCTTTTATAGAATGAGTTTTAAGAGTAAATACCTTTGTTCAGAATAAAGGACCTGATGTTGCAAGTTTAATCAATGTATATTGTCCATTAAATGAGAGTATCAAAATGAGTCCTCTAACCAGATTATTTTTGTAACTTCTATTAAGAAAATGCAAATGGAAACAAGCATAAGACTGTATAGAAAGACTCAAGTGCTCCTTTTAACAATATTTAAATGGCCTAAAATCCAGGTTATAAATAAAACTTAAATATGTAATGCAGTCCTACTGCAGCAGATTGGAAACAGCTTGCTGCCATGTAATACTGGTTTGGGGGAATGAGCAGTATTGGAGGGTTGGGTGGGTATTTTTGGCTTGGTTGTTAGCACAGCCCTGTCACCTTTCTTTCAAGGTGGATTTTGCTTTAATCTGGGCTCCAAAGTCTTTTGACCTCTTGACAAGTTCTGGAAAGCTTTAAGCCTTTCCTAGACTGTTTCTAGCTTTTCAGACCACATCAGCAGTCTGATATTACTTGAGCCAGAGAAGCTTTAGCCTCTGTCAGGTAGTTATGTTTTCTGGGTCTCATTCTTATCTCACTTCAGGGAGACAATCTGAAAAAGTGTCAGCGATATTGATGGCACTGTTGAAAGCTGGTGGTACCCAAAACCACTTCAGTTTCTGTTCACAGAACTGGAGAACAGTCTTGAAGTAAACAATCTAGTGTATGTCCTTGTTTTTTCTGAGTGTCTGCATGAAAGAAATATCAGATATGCCTTTTTTTTTGTTCTCCTTTTAATTTGCATTAACTCCATAACCTAACAGTATTTATTTTTGTTTAATTTTTCTAGGATATAGATACTTGCTTAAAGAACAGCTTTTTATGGGGGGTGGGGGAAGAATGGGAAAAGGATTGATGCTTTGTGAGTGAATTGCTAACTATAGGTACGCTAATCTGTGAAAATAATTTTGCTAACAGGTATTCATTAAAGCTTTTGGTGTACTCCTGTTAAATGTCACAGGTAGAACAGAAGGATTCCTTTACCTACTGAATCTGTAACAGGCATTTAAGAATAACTTAATCTACACTACCTATATTAAACACTAATAAAGTGGGCAAAGAAATTCTGATTAACATGGCAATGAACTTTTAGGACTCCATAGAAGCTCAGTACTGCTGACTCCTGTAAATACTCCAGTGTCCTGCTGATAAAAGTTAGGAGATGGCATGTGTTTCGTTGCTCCCCCTAGAGCACTGCATTTTGTAAATACTTAGTTTTTGTTGTTTACCTAACTGTAGTTAATTTTTAGGCTGTAGAGATCTGCTCATTACATGTCATCTCAAGCACACATCTAGCAGTTGAGAAGTAGTGTTCACAGAATGGACAAATGTTCTCTTGCTGTTGTCCAACTTTTGGGTCTACGACTGCATGAACTGAGGCAGTGGAGACAATCATTACTGACACATTCATGTTGACAGAATTATTATGCTAGTCTTGGAACTTCTAAATACCTGAAAACCTTGTATCTTCTGTAATTATCCAGTGGGAAGGTGAGGAGAGTATTTGTAATTGCCAGCGCCTGTATAAGCATGTAAATATCTTTCAGCCTATGCTCGTAAAAAGGAGTGGAGATATAGGGGAAATTATGATATGTGTCCTATTACTTACACCAAGATTAAGGATGCATATTGCTTTATTCTATCTATTCTCTGGGCTCTTGACCAGAGCTGTGATCCCTTGAGGTAGTCAGTGAGGTATGTTTACTAGTCTGGATGCCGAATTCCATTATATTTGTCATCTCCAGACTGATTATTTGATCAGCATCCTTGTCCAGGATTACAAGTTGCTATTTGATTTACTTATCGGTTGTCAAAACAGCCGAGTCTTTTTCTCCCTGTGTGAGTGTTTGGTTGTTTTTTTTCCCATTAAAATCAGGGTCTATGGCAATCTTTGCACAAGTTCATTGAAGATGCTCAGTAAAGATCTGTCATTTTTAATAGCTTTCATGCCTTGTATCATCTGCTCCTTAGTTCTCTTCCTGCCTTCTCTGTGACACTGTTGTAAACACAAACTATATGTAAACCAAAAAACGGGTTTATATTCTTTTTACTCTTAACTGGAAAAAGAGATTTGAAGAAATGGGAGAGGAAGAATGAATGGGGTCTTCAAAGTGTGTTTGTGTTTTGAAGTGATGGTGATGGTTAATGTATGAAAACAGAGTATCATCACACTGAAGGAAGAAATGCTGTCATTTTGATCTGTGATTTCACAAGCGTGGTTATGGATCTCCTGCAGTGTGCTACCAACTTGTCTGCAGCGTTGAAAGTGGTTGGGTCGTTACTGGAGATCCCAAGATGCTTGGCCCTTCTGTACCTTTCCTCTACTACTGCAGAGTACTGTTGGGAGGGATATGGGTTAATTAAGCAGAAAATTTACTAATAGAGCAATGTTGACATTGGTCAATTGAACTTACTTGTTTGAACCTGTTTTAGTGCTTGCTGTGAAGTGAAGACGACGCACATATTTGATCTTTTTTCCACTCTTGTGAGAATTTGGATTATAAATTAGGAAAAGGTTTGAGAAGCAGCTGAAATGAAAAACGCCTGCTTACTTGCACTTAATTTAGGTTGGTCCGTAGAGCTGTGGCTTTAGCCATTCTATGGTGAGTTATGCTCAACATTTTCAGTTTTTCACCTTTGTTCGTATCTAACAGAAGCCTTTGTAAGTTCCCATAGCAAAAAATTCAAAACACCACCCATGCAGTTAACTCTCATAAGGTGTCTAAGGGTCTAAATAGCTTTTACACAATCGGAAGTGATTCTTTGTTCACAAAACACAGGTTTCAACACTGCAAAGGCTTCAATGCAAAACAAGCGCTTCCCCAAAAACACATGCTGGAGTGAGCTTGAAGACTGAGAAAGGCAAGTAGTGATTCTGTACTAGGAGGTTGCAGGATCAAAGAATGCACAAGCTGCAGATACGCACTTTGCTGCCAGATTTAAGTGAGGGAAAAAAAAAACCCTAAACTTACAGCTCTTTCCGTTTCACTAATGTGCTTACTTTGACTTTGTGTGCTTCATCAACCCTCTGGGACAGGTTAATGGATCTTTGTATTGCTTTGAGTGGGGATTGTGTTATCTGCCTATGTAGTGCTGAATGTGTGGAAAGTACATAGCAATAACTTCAAAACTTCTTGTCCCTGAAAATTTACCCTTGGTTTTTTGTTACTTTGTTTTTTAATATAGTTTGCTATATAATGTTCTATTGTTTCATTAATCCTTCTGAAAGATCACTACTAAAAGTATGTGTGGCATTAGCTCATTTGGCAAAGAAGCTGAACAGCTGAGGGTTTTATTATTACCTTGTGTTTTGAGTTGTATCTGTAGAAGTCAGTTTAGCTTATCTCAGAGTCTGAACATAGAACATTGTTGAAACTGTTGAGCCAAATTGCATCATCTGACTGTTGGTAGATTATAAATACTTTGGTGTTTGCTTACAAAAATTTAGGGTAATGATGGCTGTCTTAAGGTCTTCTCAGTACTAATGTGCCTATAAATTTGGTAGCTTTCCTGACAATATAATCAGAGCTTTCTATAAGCCTGATCATTTCTCCTAGCGCATTTAGTTAAATGTGTAGTTTAAATGAAAGATTTTAGTTAAACTCCATTTGGAAAAAGCTATTTTAAAAATCTACCCTATACGATGACAGAATTCTGCATGAGGAGCTGTGATGTTTTCAGAGTGTACTGAGCTTGAGCAATGAAGAGCTCAACTCTTCGCTCAACAAGAGCGTAACTACTTATTTACCTGTAAAATAAGATGTAACGTGTTCATGAGTAGGAAATATATTCCACTCCTTGTTATCCATCTCTTTATTGTGTGTTTTGACTTTATTAAGTGCTTGCTTAGTAATAAACTGCAAATCATAACTATAACTTCCTTTTTTTGTTTTTCCATTTCTTCAGAAAACTTGCCAATTTAATACATGACAATAGAACATGTCTAGTTCTTGGATTAATTGTTTTCTTTAGAATAACCTTGAGACACATACAGACAGAGCTTATCTGTATTTTCCCTTCACTCCCAAGTAAAAATTTGTTTAACAAAACTTTGGGAGTTGCGTTACAATGCAAATACTGGGTTCCATTTGCCTCCTCAATGCAAACAAGTGAACGAGTTCTATGAATTAAGTAGGTATCTCTGTTTTTAACTAGGCAACAATATTAAATGAAAAGACCCTTGCTGAAGACATCTTTGATTGGAAAAAAGCTGGGTTTCTTAGTAGAGAACTGGAGTCAATCCAAAACTAGATGGTAAAACTTTCTCTTTGGAAGTGGTACTTGCTGGTTGTACTGAAATTTTTAATCTTGGAGTTTCACAAGATGGATTTTTATTTAGGATACAGTGGATAAAAAATGTGATTCATGTTCTGGATATTGTTGCAGGCATTCTTTTTAATTACAGGGTAATAAGATGCGATTTTAATATTGTTTTCCACTCCCATCCCGCTTCTCCAGCCTAAAATTTCCAGCAGCATAAGAAAGGCTAGAGTTTTTTCTTTTTACTGTAGCAATATAGGGAAACAGTTTGAGCACTTGTGAACTGAAGAATAGAGAAGTCCAGTCAAAAATTAACAATTATTCATCACACACTTTTTTTTTTACTGTAGATGAAATTGATTTGTCATCTTTTAGAGAAGATGACTTTTTAATGATAGCATTTGTGAAGTGGTTGGAATACCTTCAGCTTCTTAAAAACTTCAGTTTTTAAAAAATTAGATATTTAAGTGAATTATAATGCTCATTATTACTCGATTGTTTTTGCTTCATTCAGGTCAGGCAATTTGTAATCTCAGTAGCTTTTCTTCCCAAGTTACATATATCAAGGTGAGAGGGATTCTGTCCTTCCCTTGAAATCAAATACTAATTTTTAATGCTTCTTTTTAGTAACTTGCTATTTCATCAGGCTATTCCTGATATACAAATACCATGTCAGTGTTTCTGTTAACTGTAACCTAAGTTATCAGGTGCTTTATGCCACTGTTGATTCCTGATGCTATACTTGTGCTCTGTGTCACATAACCACATCCAGGCCTGCTCTGTGCTTTGCCTCTTCTTGTCCTGTTCCTTCCTGGAGTGTTGGACCTGTGGTCTCTGCTGTAGCCATAGGGAGAGGGCGGAGGCAGCCTGTCTTCCTCGTAATTACTGGTGTTCTTGTTTTCTCTCAGTCAAGAGGTGGAGAAGTATAAACCAGCTGTCTGAGTGCTATTTATTTTTGTCAGGGCAGAATCATCAATAGTCCAAGTTACTGGAGACCAAGTCTGTGTTGTAGAATTCAGGAGGTCATGAAGCCTGCAGTTATTTAGTAAGTTCAGATTAAATGCAGAGCTGAGGGCAAAGATCTTTAGTTTCACAAACCCTTGATTTCCCCCTTTAATAGGATAATAGAATATTTCAGTGAAAGTGTTGTGTGTTCATTTTGTTTTGTTTTTAAATTATTATAATGAGATTCAGTTATGAGTTCATCAGTCACTGGTGTGGATGTTTGTGCTGTGTATCCTGCTATGCCATTAGATTCTTATTCTGAACCTGTGCCAAATCTTATAAAACAATGCTATATGTTTTAGGACAACTCAAAAACTGCACTCAGAAATGGTCTGTGTCTTTGCAAGCTGCATGAATTAATTTCAACATACAAATTATCTTCATTTTTTATTTCTTCTTTAAACTTATGGGTTTATGTCTTATTATTGGCTGAAGACTAGGGAGCTATAGCTAAACAATTTTGGGTGATTATTTTCCAGCTTGCTGGAAGTGATGATTTTTTCCTTGCATTTTTTCCCTTGTTGTGGTGTGACAGCAAAAGTGATAAAGTTTCAATGCAAGAATCTGAGACGCACGTGACAAAGTGTAAAGAGGCGCGTATGACTGCCTAATACGACAAGCTGTAACAAGTGAACAGTAGCAAGAAGTTACAGAAATGCAAATATAATCATGAATGTTTTTTCAGTCTTTGTATTGTTGAGGCTATTTATCTATTGTTGAGGCTGGATTTTATTCTTTTTAGTCAACAGGAGCTTCCCATTGGTAGGAAGATAGGTGATAAAGATCGCTGTAAAATTAAGCTATCACTGTAGTCAGGAAGTGTACAGTCATCTTCCTTCATGAGAAGTGAAACTATGACCAAATTCAGTGCCTGACCTCTCCAAGTAAAGGTGGCATGCAGTCTCAACTATGGATATTAAGTTAATAGAAAAACAAAAATCGTACATTGCAGATATTTCAATCCCAGTGTCTCTTACGTGGCTTCAAGCTCGCATACCTTATCTGTTCTTTTTCAAGACAAGAACTGTAGTTGCAATGTAAATCTTTTAATTTCTAATATTTATATTTCCATGGCTTTCCAGTAGAAGAGGTGAAGTGTTCCAAAATCTCATATGTCTGTTGGGAACTTTTTTTCATAGAGTTGTTGTGTGGAAAAGAGATCAAAGACCTTCCCCCAAATCTGATTGCTGTAACTTCATTTTTTATAAGAGTATATTTCATTGAAACTATTTTGGTTGTGCTTGTGATGTTATGTACAGCAGTACTAAACAACAGCTAATGTACTAAACAGAACACAACGGTTCGTTGGTCTACATTACATAAAGGGATTGCATGTGTATCTTGATTTGATATAGTTTCAATGTCTGTAGTATTTTTAATCCAGATTGCAATCCCACAAGCTTGGAGTTGTAACTCATTCAGAGGATCGTGGGCTGGGAATTAGCTATGTTCTTTACGTAAGGCAAAAAAAAGCTAATCTTGCCACCTTTGTAAAAGTTAGCCTGTGCGAAATCCCCGACTTGTTTCTTTAGCAGCTTTTGTGCTAGGGACATGGCTGGCATATGTGAGCTAAGGCAAACTGTAGAGTTGTACCAACAGATTCCAACATTCAAATACCAAATTAATTAAATTGCTTTAGTAACTGCTAGCTTTTTATTGTTTTGAAAGCACCAACTATAATTCCTGCTTTAGCCAAGAACATCTGAGGTGTAGCTGATTTGTTTTCAAAAGTAGAACACTTCAAGCTTTATGTGTAAATTGAGGTAAAAAGTTAATAAAAGAAGCCTGGCAACTTTACAAAATAGGAGGATATTGAATTTCAAATTTCTGCTCACTCACAAAGTTAGAAACACTCGAAACACAACCAGCCCTGGGACAAAACTGTTATTCAGCCAAAGTAGGAGGCTCTTCTGGGCCGTAAATGGCAGGAATTGTCCAGACACCTCAGTCCCTTCTTCCTCTGCCAGATCTTTGGATGTCTGGGCATGATGTTGCAGCTACCATCGTGGGTGAAGGGTTAAGTTACAATAGAGTGGCTATGGCTAGAGGCAAAAGAGAGGAACACTTCTTCCCAGAAGCAGTAACTGCTGCTCTTGATATGTTTGCTCTGCTAGTGGTAGCAGAACAAGGAGTTTCTCTCTCTCTCGAGTGCTTCCCTGAATCTCCATCTTGGTATTGCTCCTTCATTTTTTAGGATGAAATGAACATTTTCAGTGCGGTAAAGAGACCTTCTCTGCCATTTTCCATATGCTACTTTTTTCCAATAAAGCTAATGCATTTAGTGGCTTGGATAAGTTCTTTCAGCATGGCTGGAATTTCACAGTAGCTGTAACACTTGTTTGTAGCTTGCTATAGAAGGCAAATTAGGGCATACGAACTCCCTGACAATTCTCCATATAAGTTTCTGTAAGCTGAACTGTCCTGTAACAAGTGCTCAGATGCAGAGACATGATGAAGGAGATCTAGCTTTTAGGCAACACGAAGACTCATTTAGGTTGCAATAATAGTATGAAATTGATACTTTCGCCTAGCCTGTCGCAAACAGACATCCATAAAGTTATATAACAGCAAAATGGAATACATTTTAAACTACTTTTTTTTAATAAATCAGAAAAAGTTTGTAACACTCGCTGTTAGTTTCCTTATGATTTCTAAATGGAGCAATGCATTTTGCATTCAATATGGTACACCGGTCTTTCTCTGTGTGTCACTATGAATGATGAAAAGGTAAATTCTTAGCATTATTAAGACAATATTTAACATCCATCAAGATTCAATACAGCCTCAACATGTCCAGTGTTCTCCTTTTGGAGGATTTCATTATTTGAAAGCAATATTCTGGACTGACTTTGTGGTTTATGAGTTCTTCTCTGGAGAATAATTTCCTTTTGCTGTGTCTGAATTGATTTTTATTGATGTGGCATTTCTCTCTTTGTACTAAGAGGTATTAAAATAATTGTATTTTAGAAATTCTGTTTCCTTTTTTTTTTTTAGAGATGGACAGAACAGATCTAGTATGGGGAAAAAGTTGTAATTCAGTTATTAAATGTATTGCATGTTGATGGAGCCTAACACTGTTGTTCTATGTTTGCAACAGTGGAATGTTATGGCCTTTGTTAGTTTGTCCAAAGTATTAATCTGTATTTTACTGTAGAAGTAGACCCTATTGAACTTCATCCTGACACCTAAAGAACATTGCATTACAAGTCTGTCTTCTCCTTAGAAGAAATGATGAAGGACTTGTTTTCAAGTGTAAAGAAGCTCAGTTGAGTAGCTGGCAGTGCTATTCATACATGGGGTACAGAGAGTCTTTATTTAGAAGAAATCATTAAAATAATCTATAAATTCAGGCAGGAGACTCTCAGGGTTGCATCCACAACCATACTACTCTCCTAAAATTTCCTTCTCAAAGCAGAGCTCCTTATGCAGTAGTGAGGTACTTGTTGAATTTCAGTACTAGTGCTGACAGGATCTGTTGTAGAACTGGTACAAGTTGCTCTGAACAATAAATTTTAAAGTGATAATAGCAAATAATCGTGGATAACTAGGAAGAGAACAGGAACCCTTCAGTTTATTACTGTTTGAATTGTGTACATGTTACTTTTGTTGGGGTTTTTGGTAATTTTTTATGTAAATGAATCTAATGCAAGATTGTGAAAGCTGGTTTGTGTTTATAATCAAAATTAATTCAGCAACAAACCAATGTTTATTTCTAATTGAAGAAAATTGGTATGTAAAGATTAGGTTATCATTTCGGAACAGAAACAATGCAAAATAACTGGTATCACTAAAGAAATGGTTTAAATATTGAAGGCTTAAAGGAATAATATTAAAAGAATGTTAAAGAGTTCATTCTATAAACAGAACTGCTTATAATTCTGCACAAATGGAATTAATATTTTATTCCTTGATGAAGTTATTAAAGGTCAATCAAACATATTTCTACCATTATAATGACTACCAATTTAAAAAAAAAATATACAGAGTGTGCACAGCTTTTAAAAAGGTGCTTGCAGTTGGATATTTCAAAAGTTATTACTGAGAAAACATTTTTCTTTACCTGTATACCGGAACTGTTTAGATGTCTTAAATTTTTAGCTTACTAGTTTATAGTTAAGAAAGCTGTTCTGACAAGGCCACTACTATATGCTTAAGTCCAGAGTGATAGGGCTGACCCTATTAAATGATCAGTTTTCCACAGTCTGGTGATTAACAGGCTTTGAACTTTCCTCGCTTTCTTAATCCCATTTAATCATTTAAACCTATTATTGTTTTGACTTCAATTTCAAAAGCCCTTTAAATCTGTCTTACAATATTAATAGCTGATTAAAGTTCTGATTTCCAACCATATTATCAGTGGGCAATCTACCTTTTTACACTGAATAATTTAGAAACAACTATTTAAGAAAATATTGACCAAGGGTGTGTGGGGGGACCCCCAAAAAAATTGGAAAAACTATATCTAGTAATGTTTATATTTAAATTAGTGATCATATCCATGCAAGAAATTGGGGGGACAAAATGCTTCTAATTTATTACATCAATAACTGTATTTCTTTTTTCTTTTAGGTTTTGTGATGTAATTTTTAGTTAATTCCGTGTTGGAATTTAAATCCATCTTTCATTTTCATAATAAGTATTATGGTAAAAAAAACCAACTTTCAGCTAGTATTTTTGGGATCCCTTTCACCCAGAAATTCCAAGTTTTTCTCTGAAAAACAGAGGTTTGCAGCCAAATAAGACTTCAGTCATACTAGTAGACAGGAATATACCTTGGGTTCTGTAACTGGGTAAAAACGAAAACACCAGAAATTTCTCCATGGGTTCTCCAGGATGGGATGGTCCTTCATTCTCTCAGCCCTGACACTTCTATTCCAGTAGCAGTGTTTAAAGTCTAGGATTTTTTTATAAATGAAATGGCCAAGATATGTGGTTTGAGTTGCACTTAAAACTTTTCCTTAAGTAGATGCTTTTGTTTTATTAAGCAATGTAATTATCTGCCAGGACAATGCTCTTTCC
>NW_010522672.1:18685-36433 GCF_000687285.1 Phaethon lepturus
ATGATTCTTTGTCATTGATAACTATGAATTAATTTATTTTCAACAGTCTTAGAAGTCTTTCTGTTCAACAGATAGAAGGATCTTAACCTTCTATTGCTGTTTTTTCAAGTCTCTTTCCCATTGCCACCAGCATGTACTTTACTCCTATTTACATTTCTTCTTCCCAAAGTAAACATTTTAGCTAGGTGTTTTTCTGTTTAAAAAATGGAAGGGGCTGAAATAATTAGTGGGGCTTGACAGCTCACTCTGGTTTTCTTGCTCATTTTTGTTTTGTTTGTTTGCTTTTTCCCATTTCTATATTAAAGCAATTCATTGATGTCTTCAATATTTTACATAAATTGGAAGCTCAGGTTGAGTTAGTTTAAGATTATGACACTTGGGTTCCCCCCTTTCCAAGTTAGTACTCTGTGGGATGCCTTTACCCCTGCCCATATTTTTATTCTTTTATTCTGTATTTTGAAGTTACTGTGTTTGAATAGGTTCATCTTACTGTCTGCTAGAATGTTCTGTTGTCACTGCATAACCGTGCCAGTCTGCTGTCATCTGTGGATTTCATCAGTAGCTACTGTACTTAACTCTAGATCACTCATACATATGTGGCATAGTGTTGGGTCTAGTGCTGATCCATGTTGAAGTCAATCTGAGATGTGCATTCTCTCACAGCCCTACTACTTTCCTAAAGGAATGTCTGAAAAGCCTTTTAGGTCGTTTCCTCTTTTGTTGGTAGACGTGGACCTTAAATTTTTCTCGAAGCAGGCTTTTTTGTGTATAATAGCTATACAATCCCTCTTTAATCTTTCAGTTTTTCAAGGAAGAGATTCTGGACTTGCATTTTGTATTTGGCAACAAAGCTGTATCTACTTAGTAAGGAATTTTTCTAAAATAATCTGATGTGTGCAAGGTCATCCTAGAGTAACAGCAGATGATGATCAACTGTCATAAAACCAAAAATTGTGTAGAAGGGCTCCCTGGTTTGCTGTTAATTTGAGGCCAAGAAGGAATGTGAAAAGGTAGGTGGGACCAGCTGCCCTCTTATGGAATAGGAGAGAGGCTAAAGGGGAGAGAAATTTAGAGGGAATGGGGAGTGTGGTGCCTTTCAGATAGTGAAGCTGAGAGACTATAGCAAAGCAAGAGAGGAATTTACGGAAAAAATGAAAAAGCAAATGTATTAACCTGGTGGAATAAAACCAGTGCAAGTCAGGCAAGAGACTGAGACTTTCAGGGTATGTATCAAAGCCCTTTACTGTTTGGGTTTTTTAATGGGGGGGAAAAAAGATGTCTTAAAACAAATATTTGGACTAGGGTGTATGTGTGTGCCAGTTATATGAAACTTTAATTTTGGTTTAGCTGGTTACATCTTGTCCATGATGAATTTGGCTGCTGAATTTATACATAAGGTGTGGTCTGGGTTGTGGTTTTTTGTTTTCATCTTGATTTAGAAAACGCACAGCCCCTAGAATCTGGCTTAGCAAGCGTAAAGTAATGATCCAAACAAATACAAGTCATGGTACTTACACTCCATATTTGTGTACATGAAAAAGATTACTAGGCTAATCAGAAGAGTGAGGCTACATTAGACTTAACTGAAATTTCTAAGCAATTGTGGCCTTGTCAAAAATGCAGAAATACTGCCTTGCTTCAGGTAATATTTTACGACTGTAGGAAAACCAGTTCATTTATTGCCTTTTGATCTCTTTATAGATCAAGTCAGAAGAAATGGAGTTAGAGGTTATGGCAGCATTACTTGTTCTGTCTGATAAATTGCAGATGGAAGTTGAGAAACAGGCTGACCTTCTATACCCATCCCCCATAAATGATGTGCTAGCAATATTCTGGGAGTTTCTGTTGGGCTTGCTGTGTGCATTGGTCTGTAAATGCTCAGGAGGATGCACGGTTGTAGCAGGTTCACACATGGCTGTGTTTCTGACCTGAACGATCTTGTGGGATGCGTTAACTGCATTTGTTAGAAAGCAGTCAATACAGTCTGAAAAAAGATGTGTGAGCACCAATGTCCTACAGTCTGGTTGTCCTAGTTTTTATAAGATTAATAATTAAGGAAGAAAAAAAACAGAAAAAGGACTGTATTCCCCCCCTCCCCAACAGTGAAGGTAGCCTTAACATTGCTTGGAAGTTGAAGCAGCATAATCTCTGAATAATTCTTCTGGAAACTTCTTTAGATTAATCTGAAATACAAGAAGACTATACTGAAGTCCTTAAGGTTTTTTAATGGTTTTCTTGAAAAATTATTAAGAAATGCTGCTGCAGAGCCTGTCGTAAAAGGTCTTGTCTTTTATTGATGAAGCATGGCCTAGTATAGCATAAATTCTACTTGTCTTGTCCAGTTAATACAACCAACATGCTTTAGGTCTCTTACAGAGAAATTGCGTTCTGTTCCTTTATTTGAAGACTTTTCTGCAAAGTTCAAAGAACATGTTGGAAATCTACCCTTTCATATATTTGTTTTTTAATCGATCTGGGAAATACTTGAAACAGTAACTGCAGCAAAGCATGCCAAGTACAATAAGCTTATGGAATAGCAAAGCCCAAGTGCATTTAAAGGGGAGCAAGATTAGTCAGAGCCATGTACTGTGGCAAAAAGTTCGTGTTTATTTATAGATCAAACAAGGCAGAGGAATGTCTGCACAGATATATATTTGAAGCTTCCTAGGGTGCTTTACTGTTGCAACTTTGTATTACTGAAATAGTTTTAATGTTTTTCTTATACTGACTATTCACCTTGATGGTTAATGCAAAAAAACGCAACAACTTTTCTGTCTAGTGTCTTGTTCCTTCACAAATATTCTTGAAAATACTGATGAAAATATTACTCTGATATGTATACAGTTTTGTGTACCTCTTTGTTTCTGGGTAGTCTGCATGATGGAGATTTTTTGTCTTGGGTCTTCTGGCCCAAGCAGCAGTGCATATGTCTTTGGTGATTTATAGTTTGATATCTGTGCAATTTTTAGCTATTTTTTCTGTATAAATTTTTGCTTAGGTTGCTGGTTTAAAGTCAGAAATTTTGAAAGTTGAATTAATGTTGAAGCTAGGAAGATCTACTATTTTTTAAACTTGTTTGCTCATCACCAGTTTTTATTCTGGGCCTTAGGACAGGTGAGTTGTACCAGCTTTTCAGGAAAGTCTTGTTTGTAGAGCAGATCTGAACTTGATATTCATCTGCAGTTTTGTACCAGTACATATTTAGCATAGGCTGTGTTTTTTCTTTTTAATTTGGTTAAGGCTTTTTAAAATTGGGTGCTGCCTGAAGGGAACCATGCCTTATGGCTGTTTGTTACATTAAAAGCATTATTGTAAAAGTGCTGACTACAGTCCAAGCACATAAATTTTCATCCTCTCTTATATTAGGAGCTGGGAAATAAAAGCATTGAGTTGTAGGATTACCATTTCAGAAGGATCTGGATCTTAAAAATGCATTTCACAAGTCAGAGCTGAACTTACAGGCTCTAGTATGCTTAAAAAATGAAAAGCAGACATTTAATAAAAATGTTACATTTCTGCAAAAACTGAAATTGAGATGACAAATTTTTAGGTGAATGCTAAGGAAGTCATATACGTGCAAGAGGAGAAGAGTATGCTGCCCTCACAAGTTTGGGGGTTATTTTTGGTAGCACTATAAGCAAATAGAACGTGTTGGTTGGAGTTGTACCTCTAGCTGTTATACACAGTAAAGTTCTTTCCAAGTGGCCCTGGCATTTTTTTGATAGAGTATATTTAGATATACATACAGCCAAATTTCCTTAACACCATTTTGGCTCTGTATAATATCTGTCCTTAGAATGCCTGCAATAATCTTTTAGTTTGGGTCTGTGCTACTTCATTTTCAGGCTTGTGGAAAGGATAAATATTTAAGATTAATGTAGTTGTGAATTTATAATTCATGTTTTAGGGGGCTGAGTTTGATACTATGTATGTATCTGCATGTACATAAAATTTGGTTTTGGAAACATAACAATTAGGAAGGAAGAAAATAACACCAAGTTCAGAGCTGAGTTCTGGTAGAGTTACTGCTTACAGTGAACAAATGAGGAAAAAAGATTGAGAGGCTCAAGATAGCTTTGCCTTGGGAAGTTGAAAACATCCTTGATAATTGAAATTCAATTAGTTTTTAGATTTTTCTCATTGAAATGTATCCCCACTTTGTTAAATGTTCTGAAGTTATGGAGTTAGGGACTAATGGGAAGTATTCAAATTGCCTTGCTCAGCAAGCTAATTTAGACATCCTTTATCACCATGTCCCATTGTCAAAGGACAGGGAGATGCTTTTCCAGAGTGTGAATTGGAGTTGGGTTTTTGTTTCTTGATGAAACCTAAGGGGGATTAGCTTGTCCTATGTCCTGGTAAGTTAAGTGCCTAAACATGCCTTTTTGTAACCAGGTTGGAAAGAATACTGTTTAAAAAAAATTGTGTTGGCACTGAAAAGAGTAATGTAAAGTAGTGTGAAACTTCTCATTTAAACTGTGATTAGAGGATAGATGATAGAGTAATGATCTCTGTTAGCTCCGATCTGCAGCTAAGTCATTTGAGCTTTGATCAGAATAGGGTATGTCAGAGTGACTATGGTAAGATGACATCTAGAGGTTAGACCAAGATGTGGCTTAAGAAATTCGATAAGGAGCTGAGTTTGGGGAGAAAGCTGCAGTCTTCCGAAAGTGGAGGTTTTACCCAAGGTGCAGTCAGCCTACTGGGCTGTCAGAAGCCATCAGTTGTGATGCTCAGAGGCTGGGGTGTGTGTATCTGGGCAGGCAGCTGCACCAGTTTGGAAATATGCAGCTGTGCAGTGTGATAATTGCTGCAGTTGGGGCTCTTTTTCTGTCCATCTTCATGATTGTGTGCAGCTGCTATTTTGAAGGGAGTAGCTGGAACATTGGCTACTCTTCCACTAGATTACATGTTTGTGAAGGACATATCGAAGTGTTTAAATGTATTATTTTTGAAAAGTACTACAGTTTGTTTTGACATTTACCTACAGTCTTGCTGTAGACCCTCGCATGCTTTTTATTCTTAGGTCCCTTTTTTGAAATAGGACCTTGAGCAGTAATGAAGAGACTGTTAACATTTTGAAATTGTATCACAGTTTGGTACTGGATAGTTGAAAAGAATAATCGCTATTTAATATTCTAGGATGTGTTGAACTTTGAATTTCACAGGACAGAAAATAGAAAAAAGTGAAGTTGCGGCCCCTTCAGTTCCTTTGCCCATTTCCATAGCGTATTTGCTTCTTGTCTACTTGCTAGTTTAATACCAGGTGTGTAAACATATAATATGTGCACAGTATGTTGTTCTGGTTGCTTAGATGATTTTAAATGTCCTTATTTTAAATTTTTCAACCGCGTATCTTTAGCTTCAATTTTGCATTTAGTATCCGTGGCCCCTAAAATCTTTTTTTAAAAAAATTCCCCCAAATCTAACCTCCCTAACCTTCATCGGTTAGGAGGAGCCAACCGGAGCTTATCAATCTTTCCTACGAAACACATGTTGGGAAATAACATGTAAGCTGTTCACTGTGCTAGTTGTGCGTTTAAATATATTACATACTTCAGCAGCTGTGTATGAAATATAATATGCATCCTGTCTTAATGCATAAAGTACTAATATAAGTTTGAACTCTACAAGTGTGTCCCTTTGTCAGAAATTTTCTTTAACAAATTGCTATCAAAGCAATATCTGTAGGAGTCAAGGAAGAATATTTGAAAAATGCCATTTTCATGGTGAAAAAGGTGGTGGTGGTGAAAAAGATTAGGTAAGCTAAAAGGTTTTAAAAAGGCTTTAAAAAACCTAAAAAGGTTAGGTTCACCAAAAGAACCATTCTGCAAACCTCAGGCGTAGCAACTCTGTTCCTCCCGCACCCTTCTGTGGTATGTCGGTAACATAGCTGAGGTAAAAATGACACATCTGTTAAATAGCATTCCCATTATGTTACACGGTTTCTAGTCTGAGTAAGTAGTGAAGGGTTTTATTTGGGGTTTTTTCCTATAAATAACTGGGGGGGCTAAATTGTGGTTTAAAAAAAAAAGTGAAGGAACAAGGAATTGGGAAGCTTTAAAAAGCTAAGTATAGATGCTATTTCTCAGCAGATAAAGTCGTATTCCGTTCTAGCTGAAGTAGTCTGATTTCTGGTCAGAGGAAAAGCATGCAGTGTTATTTTTAGTGAAGAATGGTTGTGACTTTTTGCAGGTATTTTTTTTTTAATGGGCAAAATGATCTCCATTTACAAAATGGATTGCATATTAGCCAAGGGTATATCTGTCTATAACAGGCAGATCCTTTTAAGAAATGACCTGATTTTATTTTAAGTAAGATTGCAAGTTGCATAAGAAGAGTTGGTGTCCTTTGACTTCTGAAAGATGTTCCTTTTATAATTTCCTGGTAGCTGTTTGCTTTTTCTCCAATATCTAAGTAAATGCTTATTAAGATATGACAAACGGAGCTATCAGGGAGATATAGCAGCATTATGAAGAGACTGGTATTGGGCTAGACTCTTTTTTATTAAAGCAAGAGCCTGATACTGTTCACTACCAGAAAACATTGATTAAGATCACAACAGTTAAAATTTGTGGCTTAAAGACTGATAGGATGGTAAACTGGTAAGAAGACTTGGCAATTAAACCCAGTGACCCGAATCTGTTATTGAACAGTATGTTACAGTATAGTCTGCTTGCTGTAAGAGTCGAATGAGAACCCTGTATTTAGAAGGAAAATGTGGATGGACCCCACTGTATCCTCATTAGAAGTGGCTACATGAAGGATTTAGCAGCAAAGTGGATAAATGGATGCAAGTCAGCGTGATACTATGGCAAATAACCTAAGGCAGTCTCTGCATATGTAAACAAGAAAAATGGGTCAGTCAGTCGGTGTCTTGCATGTTTGAATGCAGCACTAGTGAGCTTGAGAATGCGTCTGGGGTTGATGCTAGCATTTTTAATGGATGCTGAAAAAACAAGTTTCAGAGAGTAAAATCAGAAAATACTATAAGGAATAGAGAACATATATTTTAACTTTATTTCAAGCAAAAATCCATTTGCAAGATAGCTTGATTGCAGTTGGTTGATGACCAGAATCTTTCCTCAGGAGCAGTAATTTATGGCTTGGCAGTTGACTAAAGCAAGGAACAAAAACAGAGGGCAAGGGGACAGTGAGAACCTTCTGCAGTGTGAGCAGTTAGCTGTTTGCAGAATTATCAGATGGACAGTTGACTTTCAGCTGCTTACATTATGTATGACTGTTGTACAAACCAATCAACAACAACAAAACAGGCCCGCCCCCCCCTCCCCCCCCCCAACAAACCCCGCAGAAAATGATAGCAGTTAGATTTGTGGAATATCTTGAGATGGCAGAAGGTTTTACTCTGAAGTAGAACAAAAGTGAGGTCACTTCCTAAAGGTTTTCCAAAGTGAGTGACAGTGCAGCCTGCAATGTGACTAGTAGTAGCCTGTGCTGAGAGAGACTGGATTTCTTTTTCCCTCTGATTCAGACAGTGTAGGCAACCTATTCTGTTAAATTGCCTATTAGTTTAAGCTAGCAAAGACAGTTTCTTTCTCTCAAGCTCTCACTTGCCCCAGAAGTTGCCTGTATGAACTGCAGAAATTTTCCTAAATGGCCTGTTGTCAAAGTATATTTTTTCTATAGAATGTTTTTGGTATTGATTATAATAGTTTTATTTGGTACAAGGGGGAACAATACAGCCAGCTTGAGGGTTCATGTTGTCTCTTTCCCTCACTGTCATGTTTTGTCAGATCCAAATTATAAGATCAATGTACAGTTTATGGTATGAAGTGCAATGATTTTGGATATATAGCAAGCCTAAGTATACAATTTGAAACAGTGATACAAAGCAAAAGTTTTATGTGACGTTTACTTTAATAAGCATGTAATAAATTTTTTTAGAAGACTTTGCTGCAGTCTTTGCAATACCTGATGTACTTGAATCAACAAATACTATATTACATATTTAATAATTTGATGGTTTGAAACTATAAAACTACATTTTATGGCTATATTCTCAAGTGAGTAACTGCTTTGTGTTTTGTGGTTTTTTTTTTTCAAGGTATGGGCTGAAGCCAAACGACCAAATTTTGGCAGAGGAGAAGCACAAAGAACTGTAAGCTCTTTTATGGTGATGTGATATACATGCATGTCATACGTATTTACTTTTCCGTGTACAGGCATATCTTATTACTAAAGGCCTGAAGCAAAAATTTTGTGTTTTCATAAATAGCTTCTGCTCTTCAACATTGTCTGCTGTAAATTACAAAACTCGTGTGATAACTAATTGTTTCAAAATAAGATTTAAAATTTTTTTTTTCACTATTTTGTTTGAAAAATTCTTTTATTAACTGCAGTTGGTACACATGCAACTTAAATGTCTTAATGTTCATCCTAGTTGCTGTTTTATGAATGACAGTGGTTACACTGACAGCTACTGCCTGCTTGCAGTATGTCCATGGGTATCTGGCAGAAATGAAAAGGCAGGGTTGTTTTGGGTTTTTTTTTTTTTTCAGGTTCAGTGTTGACTCATTTTTATTTGCCTACTCATGTGATATCATGGCCATTCCCACCTTCACAAATTCTCATCAATACAGTTGGGCTGTGGTGTGGAATGTAGCTAAGTCACCAGTGCCCTGCTAGTTCTATTGAAATTTTGCTTTTTTTGGCTGATCTGTTTTTGTAGCCTAAAAACTCTTGTTCCTGGGGAAAAAAATATGATCCACTGTTGATTGGGTAATTCTTTTGTCTTGCAGGAGAAGTAGCCATAGGAAGCTTAATCAAACACTGCAATAAAAACTTACTTAATTATTTTGCCCCTTCATTAAAGACATGCTCAAACCAAAGAAGCTTGAAGTTCATATTTATTCCAATTTTTAGGTAGTCTTCCATGTTCAGGCAAAATAAGCTTTGTTTTTTATTTTGGCATACTACGTACTAAAATACAAAAGCTCTACAATTCAGTTGAAAGCAAATACTGGGTGCTGTGCATAAGCATGTTTGGAAAATTAAAAGTAAAAAGACTGGTAGGTATTGTCTGCGTATTATCTAGATATAGGGGAGGAGGATTCTGAGTTTGTATGCCTGGTTTTGAAACCTTAGTGTTTTGGGTTTTGGTTTTTTTTCCCCACCCCAATTATGGTAGCTTTTAAAACAGATACTGAAGTTCTCCAAGTTACTGACTTTTGAACTGTACACATGTTTTGAAAGTGAAGGGGACTTAGAGCTGGGTATGCTTTCTCTGATGACTGTTCAATCAAGAGTTACTATATGAAATGGGAGAAAAGTACTCACTAAATAGAAGATGGCGCAATTGGAACATTTTTGCTCACCTGTATGTGTAAGCATACAGGTTACATAAAGGCAATAGTATAATACTTTTTATTTCAGAATTTAGTTTAAAAATTCTCTTGTTCTTAAAGCTCTTCATTATGTGAAGTAATTGTCTCTCTTATTACTGCTGTTTCTAATTCCTGCGCATTAATATCACTGGCCAAAGAGCTATACTCAGTGTATGAACTCCAGTTTTCTTGCCTCATTCACTCACTGTTCTCCATGAGCTGCCTGAAGAACATTCTATGTGACTGTCGTCTTTGCCATCCCTCAAATCTGTATTATGTAACTGCTTTTTTTTTGAAGATAGTTGCTATGAAAGACTGTAGCAAATGCTTCACTTGACAGCCCTTACATAATTTTATTCAGCATCTTCTCCACTGATGACTAGTGGAATATTTATATACAAGTCATATTTCCAAATAAGACACAGATTTTTAGGTTTACTTTCACATTTCTTCCTTTCAGGACAGAGACAGTGGAGAATTCGGTCCCTTTTGTGTGCTGCTGCATGCTTAGATATAGAAAAAACACCTTTTATTTAATTTCTACTTGAACCTTTCAGCTCTTGCACAGAATTGTCGGTTTCATTATTACACTAGCATTATTTCGCATTATTTCATAGTTCCACCAAAATACTTAAGCAGTTTATCCATGTGGTAGATGAGGTGATTGTTTCAAATGAATTAATATCTGTAGCTGTCAGGTTTTCCCATGTTAAAAGTTTAGATGTTTCTCAGGAAAGTCATGGATTTCAAACAGTAAAAATGTATTCTGGTAATGAAGATTTAATTTCTTTGGAAAAAGAATTATTTGCAAAAAGCCTCAGTCAGTGATTGAATTACTAGCCAAATAAAATTTCTGTGTTCTTTCAGAGGATGTAAAAAGACATTTCCCCTACATCTGTACATCGTGGTAATGTACCTGTGACATTAAAACTCCTTGAGCTCCAGGCAAAAGACAGGCAACAGCAGTTGCCTTTGATCTAGGTAGATAAGATTGGTTTTACACAGAGCACTCTCTCTAATGACAGAAACTTGTGGACAGCATAATTATGATAAACCCATTAAATGTGTTAAACAATTTTAAAAGATACAAGCTAGAAGTATTAAAAGTACTAGCATGTTGAGGGGTTAAACACAAGTTAAATGACATACAGGTCTGTATTTTGGACAGTACAAGTTGTACTCTTTACACAAGCTTTGTTTGTGCAATAGATACTGATTAAACTGAACTTTTTGTGAAGAGTTTCATCTGAAGTAGTTTAAACATACTAAAATCCTGTTTGAGCTTTTTATTTTAAGCATGTTGCATATTACTTAATTGCACACTAGTTAGTGATATGTTTGCAGCATATTAATTTAAATGGAGGATGGAACTCCTTTAGTTTTACTGAATTTTCTTTATTTAATTAAAGTTTTACGTGAATCAGCTGCAACAGAAACCTTTCTTTGGTTTTTCATTGTTATCACTACAGTAGCTCCTGAGATGATTTGTATGCTGTTGGTTATAATGAAAGAGTTTGAACATGCTTTTGCCATTGACCTTGGCATCTTGAATGTCGCTGGATACTTGACCGGGGAAAAACTCTCGTAGGTCAGTGTCACGTTGTTTCAGGAGAGGCCTTTGGAACTTTTATAATATGCTGTGTGCTCTTCTCCTTGGACCATGTTAACTGTATGGTACAGAACAGATTAAACAATGTTGATCCACAGAACACTTTTTCAGTTCTTCAAGCTAAATTCTCTGATTTAACTTACAGATGATTTGTTAGATACTTAAGTATCCTTTTCCGACATTTAGATAGGTTTTCATATTTAAAAGAAATACCAATTGTAGGGAATGGTGCAAGACAACTTACCAATAGGGTAATTGATGCTGATTTGGTTATAAATGTATTCTTAGGTTCAGTGCCCTTATAACCAAGGTGTTCTCCTGAACCTGTCCTAATGTTTTTAAATCAAATACAAACAAAGTTAGACTGTGTATTCCTGTTCAGTGCCAAAATCCCCCTGCTTAAAATACTTTGTTTTCCAGTTTTTGAAATGTCAGCAGCTTTTATATTGACTTACCTAGTGAAGAAGATGACTTTTGGCATTCTTCATCTAATGGTATCACAACAATTTCTCCAACTGTCAGATGTCCTTCAGTTTCTTAGAGATCACTTCTGTGTAGCTCTTCATAAAACCGTAAATTTTGTTCAGAAATAAATGCCTTATTTCCAAAGGTAATTGGGCCAGCTACACTCTGACTTGGCTTGATCCTGTTGTCCTTGAATCTTAGTTATCTAGAGAGATAAGTACAGCCACTAAGACAGACTGGAGTTGGTTTACAGGCATGGCATCATGCTTAACTTCTATTTTAAGAACTAAGGTATGAAAGATCACCTTTTTTTTTTTCTCTGCTTCCAATTCACTTTGACTGTAGGAGGCTTTTAAAATTGTGTCTTTTCATTAGTGTATACTTTTTTTATCTTAAAGGAATTTGTTAGCACTGAAGTTGTAAGTAGGTGCATATATACATTCTTTTCAGAATTCAGCTGGAAATATCTAACACCCCTGCCCCAATCAACTCCTGAGTGCACACAAGGTGGAGGTTACTGTCCTGCAGCTCAGACAGGGAGTGGAATGTGTGGAGGCTTCTTAGCCCGCTTCATGTAAAATTAGCAGATTAGTTCAAACCATTTTAACTGATGATCCAGCCAAGCATGCCAATGTTGTAGTGAATCAAATGAGCAATCTTACTTGTTTTCACTGGTGAGTTTGTTATTCTGCAGTGAGAATAACAAACATGGGACAACAGTAGTATCTTCAGTTTTCACAGGTGTTTTCCAAGGGAAGCATGCATTTATGGCTGAAGAGATGTGCTGGAGATGTTTCCCACCTCTCCCAACCCAACTAATCCCCTGAAAATTTGTGGAGAGGGGAAAAAAAGAATTCCATCCTGCAAGACTGCTGGAGAAACTTGGACATAGGGTTGGTGAGGCCTTAATGTTGCATGTGTTTTTCCCCTTCCGAGAACAATAAATAAATATAAACTCCAAGAAGAATGGAAATACTTCTTCTGACCCTTTGTATAGTCGCATTACAAGAGCTAATCCTATTTTTAATCCTCAGAATTGGTCAGAATGACTTTAACTGAAGGTCGTATTAACCAAGTATAGACTTGTGTGTGTGTGCACGCATGTGTTGTTGCCTACACTGATTTTTTTTTCTACTATGGATCCACATCAAAAGTTTTTGATGAGAAAAATTTAAGCCAGCTGCAGTAAGCGATGGGGTGTGGTCTAAGTTGTCTTGATATTGAAGTAGAAACACCTAACTTGTTTACCTAATGCCCAATACAGACTCCATTTTCACTGCGCAGAGTAATGTTGCCAGAGGTGTTGGAGATTTTAATAATACTCCTTCTTACTGAAATGTGAGCTGTAGCAAAATTTTGGTAGCTTGACTAGCTTGTATGAATAAATGACTAAAATATATTCATTGTGAGTCTAAAAGCATTGTTTGAAGATTAGTGGTACCACTGAGCCTGTAAGCAATGCTTCAGGACGCTTGTTTTAATATAGCTTTGACTGCTGGTTGTACGATTTTATAAACTGTTTTGTTTAAGTGGTTTTGGCCGTGATGGAACACTTAACTTTTCTGGAAGTTAGTTGAAGGAGAAAGTAGGAAATGTGGCAGCTATTTTGTACCCCACAGCCACCTCTGCTTTCACAATCTATCTTTTTACAGAGATAAAGGCCATGAAGTGAGAAAGAGGAAGAAGATAAATATAAGCTTCCTTTCTCTTCAGTCAGCTGTCTGATGTGTTGTACTCGGCAGGGAGGGCAGAAGTGTTGCTCTGCTGCAAGTTTGCCAAGAGGAATTTATGTAGGTATTTCATTCTTAGGTGCATACTTGCTATATGAATACTTTTTCATAGTGAAACTGAACAAGGGAGAGCGGGACTCTTAAGCTTGAGAACAGCTATTTGGGAGACTGATGCAGTTTTGAATCATTAGTAAGATCTGGATGTTTTGTGTGTGTGTGCTGCTTTTGCTTTGCCGAGATGTATGTAAGTGAGTATCGGAAGGGTGAATCTTGGAGGCGTAGTAGGGCTGTTTGGGGATTATAGAGAGCCTGTATGGTGCTTGGGGAAGAGTAGAGAAATGTACAGTAGGGCTTTAGAAGTAACCTGGATATGAGAGAAAGCTGGAAGGTGCAAAAGGGATTTGAACGTCTTCATGGGAACGTTGTAGTGGAGTTTCCTTGTATTTGGGGGGAGGGGGGGGTGTTACTATGTGTAAATCACTGTCTAACACAATACTTAGAGTGCAAAAGCTAAGGGACTCTATGCCAAACCCGTTTACTAGGCAACCATGCCTCACTGATGGCTCAGCATGCGGTGAGAGAGGCATGAATGGTGGGGACATAAAGCAGTGCAACTGTTGGTCTAATGCTGTTGGAAACAACCAATCTACAGTATTTTGTGCCACTAGAGGGTGTAGTTTATCTTCAGTAACACTTTCAAAAATCTTCTGTACATGTTTTTAGGATTCAGTGGCCTGTTGGTGTGTAGTCTCTCTAAATATGTTTGTTGTTTATCCACTCTGTTCCCCCAAAAATCTAAAAAAGAGGGTAAAAAAATTGTTCTGTGGGATACTAAAGGGATGCTAAAATATCAGAAATACTAAGCTTTAAATCTTTTGTCAGCCTACTCAACAAATGCTGACAACCTAGATGATTTGTATGGTTGGGGTGATGCATGAACCTGTCACAGACGTCTGTCAAAACTATTGGGTTACTTTATATAATAACCCTCACCTGTAGTTATATTTGAGTGGATTAATATATAATATGAAATGTGATTTGGCAATGAAGTAATGTGGAAAACTGTTATGGCAATAACAAGGTGCCCAGCTTTATGAGAAAGCTTACCACCTCTCATCTTTACACAACTTTATTTTAGATTTCCTCCTCATTTTTTTAGATCAAGCTATCATACTGGCCTGTTCTCTGGTTTAGAAGTTTGTATGAAAACTTCAATTAAAATGTCTACTGTGGAACTGATATTCATTTTTACAAAATTTAATACTTCTAGAATTGCTGCAAATTGAAACTTCGAAACTACTGTTTTTTATGAATAAATAGTAAGTTAGAATGATCAGTCTCTTAAATTGCCACCTTCTCCCAAAGCAAATATAAATTCTGTTGTATGTTGACACTGATTGTTCTATGATGTGTAATCAAACACTTTTTAAAGTAAACTTTCATTAAATGCTTGGGAACTCTGTGGAGTAAGAATCTGGATGATGTGCTGTGGATATCAGAAAAACATGTAATGAAAGAGATTGATAGTTGGGAAGTACTGTGCTGTTCTGGAATGGACTTTGTTAATCCTGTTCCTCGGGTTGTTGGCTCCCTCTGTAGAAATTACTTTAAATTGCAGTTTGATTTCTCTAGAATTGTTTTATCACTTCTGTAGTATATATAAAGGCTTGACTCACATGTACAAAAAGGGTGATTTATGGTTAGTTAGCCACAAAATTTCTATTACAGATTCCTCTCTCTCTTTTTCCCTTCAGTTCTCTTCCTGACTAGCCCCCACCCAATTCTTCTGAATACACCACCAGTGCAAATTAGCATTACACAAGTAATCTTATGAAATTCTTGGTAACAGACAATCCTGCGTAAAATTTCAAAATATTAAGAATCTAAATTATAGCAGAAATGTATTTTCCTTCTTTGGAGGCAGTCTTTACATCTGCCTAAATGTAAAATGAAAAATCGCAAGTGTTAATTATGTTGTATAATTTCATTTTGTGTCTTGCTATTGATGATATAAGTAATCTGCAGGTTACTTGTAAAGGGTGGTGAACATTGGATCAATATTTTAAAATTTTGCTTAAGTGTCCATACAATATTGTAATTAAGCCTTCTGCAACTCTTCACATTATTTTGTGTATATATATATATTTGTGTATTAAAGCAAAACTTAGCTGTGTAGCTTTATAGGTTCTGTTAGAATATTCTTTATTGTTAAGCAGCTCTTGGAAATTAGCGTTGATTCAGTCTTATATGACACAGTGGTTATCTGATATAAAATAGAAGAAAACTTCTGATAATAGCTATGGTTGGCAGATAAGAACAAGGCTTATGTTCCTCCGGGGAACTTGGTTTTGTAGCCTGAGCTGCTTCTCTGAGACTGTTGTGTAATACACCACTTCCATGGTAGTGGGAGGGAGGAGAGCTGGTGGGGAAGGACAAGGGTGAATGTGAAAGTCAATGGAGAATCCAAAATATTTTTTGTGTGTGTGTGTGACATATGAGAACTCAAAAATGAAAGGTCTAAAAACAGTTACTAGAGGATTGAGACTTAATTTACTTAAATCAAGTTACGGAAGTTCTTAGTGTCACATTTATTGTTCTTGTGTAGTCTTGCTCTTATGTGACTTAATCTTGTATATTAATTTTTTTTCTCTTACCTTGAAGAGATGTTTTTCAAGTACCTGTGTCATCTACTTTGGTTATCACTACCGTATTATAAGTGGTACAGCAGAGACATCGAAAGACCCTCCAAGGGAAAGATGTTTTGGAATACTCCAGACTGTAATTCCAGATCAAATTTGAGAGCTTTCAGGAGCTCACAGTAGTGGTTAAATTGATCTTTCATAATGATTTCTTACACTGAAAATTTATGCTGGAATAGATGGATTGACATGGACCTATCTGGCTCTTCTATGTAGTGACCTAATGAGATGAGTTACTCTATTGCTTTTTCTGATAGTAATTACTGTTACTTAGTATGTACTCTACATACTTTGTTTAAAGCAAGGAAATACATTTTTTGCTTTTGCTGCCTCTTCCTGAAATCAACTCGAGCACAGGCTGAGCAGATAGCCTACCACACTAAATTGAATGCCCGGACTTAAAAGGTTCAAGTATTCTGAAGTCCTGTAAAGGGTTTCAGCTTGCCACTCACCAAGTGTTCTTAGCAAAGGCTGCTCAAACAGCACAAAATAGTTGCACCCTCTTGTCCCCTTGGGTTCATGTTTGAGTAAGTGCAGTTTGGGCAGTCAGTGAGTCATGATTCTCCAGAAGGAGACTTTTCCCTCACCGCTTCTCTTACCACTTTTCTTATTTTATAACAAATTAACAAATGGTGTGAAAAATGGTGTTAACTGTATTTTGCATTGGCTCCAGGTATGCAGAAAGTGCAGTGTTAATACAGTAGTGACATGTATTAACTCATTAACTAAAACACACAGTGTGCAACCAGCGGCGTATTTGAAGACTGAGTTTTGAATATGCAGACTAATTTTTACATAGTGCTGCATATTTCTGTCACTATTGATTTTTTTCAGATCGCCCCATTCAGAGAATGGGGTGCTGTGGTGTGTTGACCTTGGCTGGATGGGAGGTGCTCACCAAGGCTGCTTTGTCACTCCCCTCCTCAGCTGGACAGGGGAGAGAAAATACAATGAAAGACTCGTGGGTCAAGATAGGAACAGGGAGAGATCAGTCAGCAATTACTGTCACAGGCAAAACAGACTCGACTTGGGGAAAATCAATTTATTAGCAATCAAATCAGAGTAGGATAATGAGAAATAAAAACTAAATCTTAAAACACCTTTTCTCCGCCCTTCCCTTCTTCCCAAGCTTATCTTCACTCCTGGTTTTCTCTCCCTTTTCCCCGCAGAGGTGGAGGGGAACGGGGAATGGGGATTGTGGTCAGTTCATCACATGTTGTCTCTGCTGCTCCTTCCTCCTCAGGGGGAGGACTCCTCATGCTCTTCCCCTGCTGCAGCGCGGGGTCCCTCCCACGGGAGACAGTCCTCCACAAATTTCTTCAAAGTGAGTCTATCACACGGGCTACAGTTCTTTATGAACTGTTCCAGCCTGGGTCCATTCCATGGGGGTGCAGAACAGACTTCAGACCTCCACAGGGTCACAAGTCCTGCCAGCAAACCTGCTCCAGCCTGGGATCCTCTCTCCATGGGTTCACAGGTCCTGCCAGGAGCCTGCTCCAGTGTGGCTTTCCCACAGGGTCACAGCCTCCTTTGGGCATTAATGTGCTCTGGTGCGAGGTCCTCCACGAGCTGCAGGTGGAGGTCTGCTCCAGTGTGGAGCTCCATGGGCTGGAGGGGGACAGCCTGCATCACCATGGTCTTCCCACAGACTGCAGGGGAATCTTGGCTCCTTATGCCTGGAGCACTTCCTCCCCTGCTTCTGCACTGACCTGGGGGTCTGCAGAGTTGTTTCTTTCACACATTCTCACTTCTCTCTCTGGCTGCAATTGTGCAGGTTTGTTTTTCCCCCTTCTTAAATGTTATCCCAGAGATGCTACCACTATCACTGGCTTGGCCTTGGCCAGCAGCGGGGCTGTCTTGGAGCCCGCTGGCAATGACCCTCTTGGCCATAGGGGGAGGCT
>NW_010522672.1:36873-50370 GCF_000687285.1 Phaethon lepturus
GTTATCCCAGAGATGCTACCACTAGCCCTGGCTTGGCCTTGGCCAGCAGCGGGTCTGTCTTGGAGCCGGCTGGCAATGACCCTATTGGACATAGGGGAAGCTTCTAGCAGCTTCTCACAGAAGCCACCCCAGAAGTCCCCTTGCTACCAAAACCTTGCCATGCAAACTCAATATAGGTGCATACTTACAGTAAGATGCAATCTTAAGCTGCAGAGCATGCAAAACCTTCTGGGATTGCTACTCCATAGTTAAGGTAGCTGGAAAGGTTTCTGCATCTTTGTTGCACAGAAATGCACGGTTTAGAATTGGACAAAATCTGTCTTTAGGGTAAAACTTTTGTGTTATGCAATGTAGCACAAAACTTTAGATTTTCTAAAATTTAGAAATGACTAATTGGTCATTTAACTTGCTTGGAAGATATACCGTCTGTCTTAGTATCTCTTAGAAAGAGAATGTAAATAAAGATACTGCCGGGGGACGGTTTTGAGTCGTCAGAGTAATTAATTTATGTAGCTCTTGCAGTGTATCTTTCAGCCTGAAGTATTCTGAGATAGAATAAGAGTTTAACTTAACATGGGATTTTTATTCTATTCTCTTACTGTACTACTTACATGTTGTATTTTGCTCACAGTCCTCTGGAGACAGCACTAGCTGCAGAAAAAAAGTTAATAACTGCCCGAGCATTTTATGAAATTACATTAATTTCATTAATTTCACAAATGTAGTGATGAGAGATTCTTCAGAAAATCTTTTTTTGGCAGATCCTTTTTGAAGTGTTTTTTTTCAGATTTTAATGAAATACACAGCAAAGCTGTTAAAATGTTGACAATGTTTGAAAGCCCCAGAAAAGGGACATGCAGTCAGTACTGGTTTTGCCACAAGGTGGTGCTTTATGTAGTTGCTAGCTTTATGGCAATTAATTGAAGACTATATTAAAAGATGTAAAATATCTAAAGTTTTTAACCACTCTAAAGTACTTGCCAGTGCACTGTTGTCTTTTTGTTTAAATACTTCTAAGTTTGAGATGAGGAGGCTTAATACTTTCATAGAGACTATTTAAAAACAATGAAAATAAGAAATGTATATTTTATTGTACGTCATGTGCTTGCACAGTTTGAGCTTGAGATAAGATGCACCTGAGTACAGCAAGCAAATTGTGTGGGCTGTTTTTTTTTTTGTAATGCAGACCACAAACGTATTTGGTATTCAGATTACTACATTAATGGATTATGCTACTATAGGCAAAGTTGAAAGACATAGAATGATAGTTTAATTATCTCTTCTCTAAAATCAGTTTTGTTTGTGGGTGGGGTTTTTTTGGTTTTGTTTTGTTACTGGCATGATGTGGTTGAGGTGATGTGCTTGAAAATAATTTACACATGTTATTGGTATGATTATCTAAAAGTTGGCCAAAGCAAAAGAAAGTAAAAATACTAATTATTTAGTTTATACTCATTTTTTGGGCTGATCCTAAGAGTAGATGGAGAATTTAAGCTTTCAGTATTTTTGCATTTTAATGAGAAAATTACTGTAACAGAATATATGCTGTAACTGAATTTTAAAATGCAGGCATCTTTCACTGGATTTTTTAGTAGCTTCAGGCTTTTGTGAACTCTTAGAATTTTAAAAATAGAACTTACTGTTTAATGACACCTGTGTGTGCATGTTCTGTTTAAATGCATAGAGTATATAATAATATTGTTTCTTCATAATTTTATAAGAGACATAATCAGGGTGTAATGCCACCATTTTTTCTAAATAATCAGGAAATGAGATATATTGTGGTGTAGTCCTGTTGTTCTTGGATATTTCTGTGCTTTTCAGTGAATAACATGGTATATACTTCTTGCTGTGCTGGGACTTTAGTTTTCTCATTTAAAATCTTTTTCGTTTAGAACTGAATTGCCAGAGAAATTCAGCTGGTGTCCTGCTTGTTACACTGTTGTAAAAAAGGCATGCTCATACCAGATATTCCATTTCCGTAGCTGCTAATGCAGTATCACTGTCTTCAGTAATTTATCTTTAAAAGTATCCTCATTTACAGATGTAAGTGCCCCAGATAAACTATACAACTTGTTATGTTTTTCTATTAGCAACTGAAAGAATAGATAAGTCTCTGTTGTCTATTCAGTCTTTTCTGGGTTAAGCTTAACCCCAAGAGTAACAATTAGCACTCAGTATAGTGGAATCTGCTATTTTAAAGGAGGTGATCATCTATCAGAGCAAATTAAATAGCTTGTGTGAAAGTAACTTAGTAGCTGTCCGTTAATTGCCTTAGCTTTCCTAGAACTTTCGAAAGAGACCTCAAGAGATTAGTTTCATTCCCCTAATCCAGCTAGAGATGCATCTTTGTCATTCCTGGCAGATACTTGTCTAGCCTAAAGTATTCTAAAGGTCTTTGGGAAAAAATAAGATGTCATGTGGAGGCAGTGCAGTTTTACTACATAATCTGTATTGGTGTGCTGCTTCATTCCCACTGAAAAGTTCCCCCTCCCCACACTAAATCTATGCTTTAATCTGTTCTGAATACAGTGCAGTTCATTAACTGTCCTATCCTCCACTGACAGAGAACAGATTATTCCCTTGCTATTGGTTTTATTTTTATGTTCTCAAGTCTGTCCTTTTCTCCTCATCTGTAGACTGGAGAATGCATCTCTTCCTGTACCTCACATCATCTCATCTTCTGCCCAAGTTCACTGCGTTCCTCTGGCTTCCCTCCAGTTGTTTTAGGTACTTCATTGAAGTGTGTTGCCAAAAATGGGACACAATGTTCCAGCTGTGGTCTCGCCATATGTAGTACGGAATTCCTAAGGCATCAAATTAAAACACATTAAACTCAAAAGATGACAGAGTGCAGTATTCTGAGAAGTAATATTGGAATCATAAATATTTATCTTAACATTTTAATTTTCCTGTCACGTTGGAGGTGCTGGTTGGTATGTCTTAGAACTAAAAATTAGTTTGTTATTAACATTCAGATTAATTAAGAAACAAGACTAATAAAAAAACCCTTAAAATTTACAGCATCCTATTACTTCATATGTTTAGGATTTAGGTTTTTTTAAGTTCAGGAGTAACTGTACTACTAATTCACCCCTACTCAAATATGATTGACTTTCCTCTCTCCCCCCCAAATTAATGAATTCAGGAAAAGAAAGTATATACTTTAAACAGTTCAGGTAATTGACTCTCAGAAGTCCTCTGGATACACTACATTAAAAAAACAACAGAATAATGTTGCTTGTTTAGTTCCTGGAAGTGTGTGTTTGTGACTCAAATTTCTGATGTGGCTTCTAATGGCTGAGAGAGTTGGGGTTGTTCAGCCCGGAGAAGAGAAGGCTCCAGGGAGACCTTATGGCTGCCTTCCACTACTTACAGGGGGCTTAAAAGAAGGCTTGGAGAGGGACTTTTTAGCAGGGCCTGTAGAGATAGGACAAGGGGTAATGGTTTTAAACTAAAAGAGGACAGATTTAGACTAGATCTAAGGAAGAAATTTTTCACAATGAGGGTGGTGAAACACCGGGACATGTTGCCCAGAGAGGTGGTAGGTGCTCCATCCCTGGAAGCATTCAAGGTTGGGTTGGCTGGGGCTCTGAGCAACCTGATCTAGTTGAAGATGTCCCTGGTCATTGCAGGCAGGTTGGACTAGATGGCCTTTAAAGGTCCCTTTCAGGCCAAAGATCCTATGATTTTAATTCTGTAAGAGCGTGAAGTGGCAGAGGGCTTTGCAGGATCAAACACAGAACTAATGCTCACAAGTCAAATAAACAAGTGGAGAAAGCACAGTGAATAGGGAGTTAGTTAGATAGCCAGAACGCACAGGAATGGGATGGGGAAAAAAGGCAATGGTTCTAAACTGGGAGTCAGAATAGCACAGGATTGGCAGGACAAGGCCCTATGCAAAGAGAACGTACATATACATGCACTAGGGTAAGGTTCTGTGCACATATGCACTCCTCCAGGCAAAAATGTAGAGCAGGCAGAGTAGCCTATACTGTGAAGAAAACATTGAGACTTAAGCCATTTTAGTAGTGTGATGGAAGTGATCACTTAAAGTTGACTGATTTAATCAGGACATCTAGAAGCCCCTGCTCTAGCAGTGTAAGTATGTATGTCTGGTATGGATATGCATTTTTACATTTGAAGGGAGATAAGTTTGTGTTTTAGCATAAAGGTGATTTGTTTTCTTACTGATCATGAATAGCATTGACGACTTGTCAGGAAATATCTCATCTTCTGATCTACATACTTGTATAGCTCAGTAATCATTGTATATGGGTGTCTCAGACATACAAAGAGATCTGTTCTTGCAGCTTTCTGTTAGATAAGATTGTAATTTTATGGATTTGTGGCCAAAGCGAACAGGGAATGTAGCTGGCTCCAAATTGCACGGGAAACTTGCTGTAATTTCAGAAGCTGTGTGCCTTAACCACCGAGCCATCTGCTTATTCTGAGGGGGTCTCCTGCCCTAATACCATGCTGACTGTATGATCAGATGACCTTGCTTTGCAAGAAGTGGAAACAGATCTGACACACACTGCAGCTTCTGTCCCCAAACCAGTGATCACAGATGGAAGTGCAGCTGCTGCAAGGGATTCAGTGGTACCTTCTGGTCACATGAGTCAGCTGGTGCAGTTGCAGCTGCAGATGCCAGTGTCTCTGCTGAGCAGCAGAAACCAATATACATTATTCAGGCTGGTGCAGGAGCATGTGGGAGGTGATGGAGATAAACTCTCTGTGCCAGTTAAGCATCTTAAGCACCCTGCCCCTGGTATGTGCAGCCTGGCCTGGCCTAGTCTCTTTAACTGATGTAGCTGGCTCTGATTGTGAGGGGAATAACAATAGAGCTGCAGACAGTGAGAATACAAGGGGATTAATTCATTTCAGTTACTAGTTTTTAATATCTGCATAAACAAAACTGCATACACATACAGTTTCCTATCCTGCTTGTCCTAAGCTTAGGTCAGCAGGATGTGTGCTTGTCTTGTATTGGGCTGTCGAAGATAAGATCAGTTTTCCAGTGTATTGGAAAAAGTATTTTTGAGAAATTCAACATGAGTGCAAAAATGTGAGTGCTTTACATTGAAAGTGAGTATTTAAACAAGATATGCGCCTATAGTATTTAACACTGTACTTTCAAACTGTGGTGACAAGTTACCTTACAGATTTGGTGACAACTGAGATGGGCTACTCTGATTACTTCTGAACTCATTTAAATAACCTTTCTAAAGTAGGTGATCTCTTCAGCTAACATTTCTAGCATTCAGCAACACGTCTGTATACAACAGTGAATAAGCCTACCGTTCCCTTCTGCTGGCACAGTCCTGCGCAGATTTCTGAATTCTTAAGGCGGGCTGGGGGAGGCGGAGTTTTGAATTATAATCCCAGCAGCAGCTATTAGAATATTTTGAAACAGCAGCTTTCTTAAAACCTCACAGTGTGTGAACATCCCACTTCACAATGAAGAGAAAATCGTGCCATCATACTTCTCCAAATACATGTGTTAGTGGTTGATATAATTTATGGGAGCCTTTCCTAAGTTGGAAGGATGGGCCTGTGTCAAGGGTTGGACACTGAACTATTAAACTGTGTTACTCTCTGTTTATTTATTGTCTCTACTCTGAGTAAAACACCCTGCAAATGTCTTCAAAACCAGTTCTTTCTTTTTCTATTCCTGTCATATTGGTTATTGCAGATGGCAGTTACTGTAGACCAGCCTTTTTTCCCTTTATTTTCTTTTATGATTTCTTGCGGCTCTGACACAGGTGCTTACCATGAGTAGAGGTCACCATTCTGGTACCTGAAAATATAAAATATTTTATTTTCTGAGGAAAGAAGGCATCAACCAAATGAATAGAAGGGAGAAGCTTAGCTGAATAGGAATAAAAAACAAAGAGGGAGGAATGAGCAGGCCTAAAATACAGAGAGAACTGTTGTTTGGGTTTTAGGGGGACGTAGTGCAGTGGATTTTTTGTTTGTTTGGGCTTTTTTAAGTGTCTACTAAGAAGACATTGAATAATTTTCTGCCTAAAAAGCAATAAGGAGCTCCCTAGTTCAGGAAAAAAGCATTTTCAACCTTAAGTGAATGTATTAGTAGGATTTTAGCTTTGGAATAAACAGATCTTTTAAATATTACAAATCGTGGAATTTTATATTTGATACTGAAGTTCAGTACTGGTTTTGCACAATTACTTGTATGTGCAGTTGGTCTTTTCAGACTCTTCGCTAGTACTGCTTTTCCCACCAGGATCCCTATATTCTTGGGATGCTGGCTTCTCAATAAAAATGTGATTAGAAGTGGAAATAGCCTACTTAGCCGTTTTACAGTTGCTTCATCAGGATCACTGTAAGTAATGTGAGTGATGAACTTCTTAAAGGGATTATATTGCCACTGGATGGTGCTATTGTTATGCTATTTAACTTACATTCTGTGATAATGTGGACCGCATGAAATCTCCAACCCTGTCCTCCCCAAAGATTTTGTAAAGATCTGCTGCAAGAAAATTCTATGTATACAGGTCACAGTACCAATAGGAAAATAGTCATCCATAACCTATACCTTCACAAAGGTTGGGCAGAGTTAATTTTATCTGATGTGATCTGTATTTGAGCTTTGCACATAAACGTTTAATACAAGTTTGTATGAGAACCTGCTGCTAGGTAATACAGTTGTTTTTATGGAAGGTGATGTTTTTGAGGAATGGGATCATTCACTGAGCCAATCAGCTCTGTAAAATCTGTGTATTCTCAATACATCTAATTATCGAGAAAGAGTTGCTGAGTTACTGAAATTGTCACTTTGAATGGTTTCCTAACAAGGGGACTGTCTTTTAAAACAGCAGGGGTTATATAGTTAGCTACCTATTACATTTAAAAAAAAATTTTTTGGACTGTTTTATGCAAATATACTGCATTACTTCATATAAATGAGAAGGTAAATCAGTTTTTGAAAGCCCTTCATGTTTTTTGAGGGGGGAGACAATGAATTCTTCTTATAAATTTGCATTTCAAGAAGTAAATAACTACTTGAAAAGGTGTGCCTTCTTTTAAAGATCGCAGTTTGATAAGCTAGATATTTGAGAGTTAAAATGGCTTTAGAAACTTTTGAAATTAATCTTTGAATATGCTATGAACAATTGGAAATGTACTCCAATTTTTTTTTTTTTGTGCTGTCTCTCCCCCTTTGATTTTCTTCAACATATTTTCATCTGTCCAGAGCAATTGGAATATTTTTTTTTAAGAGGCCTGGGAGGGGAGAGGAGAGGAAGGAAGAAAAAATATCCCTAGAACCTAAGAAAACTATTGCTGCTGTCAGTCCTGACTTCAGAAGAAATTATGAGACTTGGCAAGACACACTGTTTTGTGTATTTATAGCCTATCGCTTACCAGTTGAGCTATCCTGTATCTGTCTTCTAGTAGTTCTTAAGCTCAATGGGCAATATCATAACCATATTTGATAGGGCAGCAAAAATGTGTAGGATAATAAGTTACTTAAGGTTTTAAGCAAGTTAATGGTTTGATAAAGAAGAGAGTCCCATGGTGGGAAAGGTGGCTAGAACTCAGACATTATTTGCTCCCAGCAGCATCATGCCTAGCTGGCTGGAACAACCTATGGGTACTACCCAGTCAGCCACAATGCAAGGAGCCCCAATCATCAGGTCCTCCCTTGTCGCCAGCCAAACAGCCAAGTTCAAGGAGGTGGAAAAAGATGAGGGTGAGAGGGTACTGTGGTGAGACTTCAGGAACATGACAGGGAAGTAAGGCCATTGGGGTAGGAACTATAGAATATGCTATCTTAAGAAACCAGACTTCGTTATTTCCCTGATCAAGAAGCAGTTTTACATTCAGCAAGTATATTTTTCAAGAGGCTACTTGTTGGATTTGCTCATTACTTATTGAAATCAAACTGTTTGCTTGCTCCATCTGTACCGGGAATACCTTTGTTTATGCTACGTATGTTACATCTGTCTTGGAATTCTAACTTCTATTTTATTACTTGTACTTTTCTAAGGTAAAAGTAGCTATCCTTTTTTTTTTAAATTTCCCTTAGTTGTCAGACAACCTGTTCCAAAGTCTATGTTCTAACAGGCATAGATTTAATGTTCATTTTTCTCCTTTCTGTCTCAACCCATTAACTCTTTTACTATGTTTATTTTACTTGCTATTGTAGCTGTTAGCTCTATCTAGCACAGACGTTGTTGGTAGTGACTTAAACTTTTGAGATAACAGTAAGTATATACTCATACAAAGCAATGCTATATATCTTGAGTTCTCTGAGAGAAGGCAATTCCTTCTTCCTAGAGTCCTGCTCAAGAGCAGGGGTTGGCATGAGGCAGGATGAAGTTAGGCTGTGAGAGCAAGAGAAGACACAGGGAATCCCTTCTGGAAACTGAAGTACAGCAGCTTGACAAGAAGTTAGCCACCATATTTTGGAGCTTCATGTGTGGATTTTTACAACAGTGATAAGTGGTATTGATTTTATACTTGAAGTGTCTGTTGGGCTGAAGGCTATGGTATGTACTTACTTGAAACAGGCTATCTATGCATAGATATGTTGCAGGTGGTAGAAGTTGAAAAGAGATCCAAAGTATGAGGGCAAGTATGTCAAAGGTGTAATCTGAAAGGATTATGAATTAATGGAGCCATTTCTTTTGCATTGAGGGTTGAGAAGATGAAGAGATTTAATTCTAGTTGAAAATTCCCTTTGTTATTACTCAGGTCTCTGCATGGCAACTAGTAGAAATGTTTAAATATTTTTAATAGAATATGTAACTCTTCCCACTTGATACAAGTGAATGGATAGATAAAGATACTGTTATTTTTTTTTCCACATTTCCACTCTCAAGTTTCTTAAAATCTGTTGGCATTCAAAAAGACCTAAAATGCTTAAAAGTAAAGATCCTAACTAATGTTAATCTTATTGCATCTAAAGGCATAGCAATGTAAGCTGGATGAATCCTTTTAGTGTGATATATTTTTATTTCTTCATCTTTTGAATACTTGAAGATGATATGTTTCAGAAATTAAAAATAGAAAAAAACTCGTGTCCATCTCCCTGGGGAAAACTGAGATCATCTACCAGATCAAGTACCTGCAAGAACCTGTGGGGAAACCACAGGGAAACCTGTGGAGTGTTTATTGGACAGTGTCATGTCTGTGTGAGTTATTAATGAAATTTGATTAATATATTTTATGATTTCATTGATCATACTTTGCTTTACATCTTTTTGTAGGGTCACTGTAAAATAATCTGTCACTTAACAGAGGGGGGGAGAAAACCCTGACATTATGTATCTCTATAGTTTTCTTCAAATTCTTCAATTTGCTTCTATATGATAGAAGCAAAATTAATTGTCCATACAAAAAAGTTTCAGTAATTGGAATGAAATTTATGAATCACTGTAGGTACATGACTCCAGATACACCTCAGTTTTACAGGGTTTTTCTTCTTCTTGATTATCAGGTCTGCATGTGAAAGACTGATTATGTTCTATTATGTGACTGCTACTATGCCCTCCGGCTTCTGTATGAAATAGCTAAGCAGAATTATCACTTGTTTTAAGGAGTATGAAATCCTAGATACATTCCCACATGGAAATCTCCTGTTCAGTGTGTCATAGGTCTGTCTCACTTAAATCCTTATTACTAGAGATTCATTTTCTGACTGTAATGAGGTAACACATCACAAACTCATGTTTTAGTCAGTGTGATTGTGAATATAGATAGGGTGTTCAACAACCAAGATGTAGTAGTAGCATATGTCTTTTTTAAAATTTATAATGTACAGTAGTCGTGATAGATTTCACAAAACAGATATTGTTTCAGAGCATCCAGCTTCATTTGATAAATAAAGAGAATTCTTTAAAGATACCATCTGTTCAGGCCTCATGTTTTTGAGTCCAGTATCTTCTTAGTATAAATTTATGAATCTTCTCTAATTATTAGAAGTCCCTTCTCCAACTTTTTTCCACTTTTCAATTTATTTTAACTTTTCTTTCCCAACTATCTTTTTTAATCCTTTCTCTTGCATAAAAGCAGTTAGAACTCAGGGTTAGGCATTAGTGTTCCATGTTACCTCTTTGCTCTCCCTTGTGTCTTGGGATGTTATTCAAATTGTCTTGTAAGAGTGAGAATCCTTAATTAGGTGCATTTTAAGGAGAGGGAAAACTGGCCTTTTATACTGCTCCTCTGATGTCTTTTTTTTTTTAATATATCCTGAGTTGTTCTTCATCTGTTCTCCACAGCTGAGTTAAATCTGTGGGCTGGCTTTCATTTGTTACCCTGTTCCATTCTTTCTGAAGAGATGGGGCACTCAAATTTTCCTATTTTGGTCATGCTATGACCGGCTCCTGTCTGTAGGGGCTCTGCCTTTCACTGGGGGGACAGACAGGCATAAGTAGAAGAGGAGTGTGAACCTTGAAGTTCTGCCAGAAACAGCTTGCCTCATACACGGTCCCCTTCTTCTGGTGTAAAAAACTTAAGTGTTAGAGATGTTGTCCCAAACTTGACAACAGCCTACCAATATCTTGATAGGGAGAAAACACGGTGTGTTTGAGAGTGTTTTTTAGTATAAAAGAAAAGCAAACCAAAATTAAACCAAGATGGGAGCTTAAGACATGCAAACTGATATAAAATGAAGCATGTGGAAATTGGTAAGCTGGTTGGATAAAGGAATGAAAATCCTGCAAGCAGTATCTTGACAATTATGAAACAAATTATTTTTTCTTGTTAAGTCCTTAATAAACTGGGGCAGGGGAAAGCATATGGAGATGTTAAATTTTGCCTTAAAACCCCAAAGCTACAATGAGAGGGAACACAGTATGTAAATTTCTTATATTACATCATGACTTGTCTCTGAATACTTGGCGTTATTTAAAACAACTTTGTTGAATTGGATGAACTTTGATCCTAATGAAGAACATTTGATCATATTAAGTGCAGACTTCAAACTGGTGTTTATCTTGAAGAAATGTTTGCAAGTATTATATGTATGTCTAAACAATCTAAAATTACTATTTTTAGTGTATTATATGTTGCTATGCAAATTTCTGTTAGCCCAAGGAGTGTATTTACTGCTTTAAAAATTGTGCTGGGTGTTCAGTTTCTCTTAGCAGAAAGAATCATTCAGTTTATGGACTGACTTTTTTCTTCCTTCTTTCATTATGCATATGTAGGCTTGGAATGAGACTGTATAGGATGTGCTGTTAGCCTAACCCTTTCTGGTGCTGGTAGAGTGGCAAGTCATTTACTCCAAGTAATGTACCTTGAGGGCAGTCCCTGCCTCATCTCCTCTGTGCTCTTTGCAGTGGAAGGTCAAAATTATGTCTTGTTTTGGCAGAAGAGAGTAAGTACCGTGGTTGTCTGAGGTATAACGCTACCTATAATACAGTTGCTTACTACAGCTCTGGAAATCAGGCCTGTTCATGTAAATGCCCCTTTTTTGGTTGAAGTAGACTGTAGGTTATCTAAGCCAGTCAGTGTTAATATATAAATGAAGGTTGCTTAATTAAATTGACTCATTGGATTTGCATACGGGAATAGTAGTTGGGAAGATAGATATTACATATAATCCTAACAACACAGCAGAGAATTAACCTTTAAGGAAAAGACCCTTAGCTAATCTGGGTGCTGTCTGGGCAGACTGAACTAATGTGTTCCATAGATGCATTTACGTTGGTGTCTAGTTTGGATTTCCTCTACTTTTGAATTGAATCTTCCAACTGTCCCCACTTACTGCGCTTGGCTTCCCATTGTAGAGTGATCTCTGCGCATATGAACCGAATTCTTCTTGGATGAAACAAAGAAAGCATGCTCCAGGAGCACACCTTTTCTGCCCCAACTGTTACGAACTCAGGCTATGGGCGTAGGCAAGAGCTATTCTGACAGATGCCCTGAAATACTTGTACTGTGCATGCCTACTCCTGAAACCAGCTAATTGTCTGTCTCTACCATTGGCTCCATATATTGGCTCCATATATATTGGCTCCTAAGAAGGCCAACAGCGTCCTGGCCTGTATCAAGAATAGTGTGGCCAGCAGGAGTAGGGAAGTGATTGTGCCCGTGTACTCGGCACTGGTGAGGCCGCACCTTGAATACTGTGTTCAGTTTTGGGCCCCTCACTACAAGAAGGATGTTGAGGTGCTGGAGCGTGTCCAGAGAAGGGCAACGAAGCTGGTGAGGGGTCTGGAGCACAAGTCTTATGAGGAGCGGCTGAGGGAACTGGGGTTGTTTAGTCTGGAGAAGAGGAGGCTGAGAGGAGACCTTATCGCTCTATACAACTACCTGAAAGGGGGTTGTGGCGACGAGGGTGTTGGCCTCTTCTCCCAAGTAACTAGTGATAGGACAAGAGGAAATGGCTTCAAGTTGCGCCAGGGGAGGTTTAGATTGGATATTAGGAAAAATTTCTTCACTGAGAGGGTGGTCAGGCATTGGAACGGGCTGCCCAGGGAGGTGGTGGAGTCGCCATCTCTGGAAGTGTTCAAGAAACGTGTGGATGTGGCGCTTCAGGACATGGTCTAGGGGACGTGGCGGCGCTGGATTAATGGTTGGACTTGATGATCTTGAAGGTCCTTTCCAACGTAGTGTTTCTGTGATTTCTGTGATTTATATACAAGCTTGAAATTATTTTTAGACCTAGGACTATCTGCATAATTATGATGGCATTGTTAAACCTTTCAAATATGGGACTGCTGCTAAGCTTATGGTGGTTAATGCATATATGAAGCTTTTATCTTCTTTGAAAAATAAACAAGTGAAGACATGGTGAAGAGTTCACCACTCTGTTCTTGGAAAAGAATCCCACTGATGTGGGATTTAAAGATAAGAGAAAAATCAGGACTGGACTGCAATGCATGTACTGGCTACTAGTAATGCTTGCTTGCTTGTTTGTTTAGGGATGTTTCCATACAGTTAAGACTTTACAAAATGTTTGCTCTTCGTAAACTGTTGTCTGGAGTAGTAATAGCTGGTTGCTCCCCTTTTTGCAGTTCAAGATAAGTTCTACTTTTAGCCTTAAAGGTACAGTTGAGGGAGTACCTCTTTTTTTCAGGGATGTGCTGTCTTAGCTTATGTTCAATTTTATGTTTGAATTATATTTTTTGGTTGTGTTCCTCCAATCCTTTAGGATTTTGCCTGCCTGCATGTAACTAGGAGAGATTTTCCCTTCAGGTGTGTAACTTGGTTTCACATGTAGGTCTCAGACTTGTTGGAGGCAATGGTATCGGTAGTGCTTTGTGCACCAGGATTTGAGGCAGCATGTGCTGTGCTTCTAGTGGTATTAAAATATATTCTATGCCTGTGAGGCACGTCATACTCATGAACTGAAGTTGTATAAATAGTTCACTGGATGTGGAATGAGATATGCAAGAACTCTTCGAGCTCAGGTCTGTTTTGGTTTTTCCTTTTTTGTGTTTTCTGGGACATGGTGGAGTCCTGTAAGTCATCTAATACTTTTCCTATATTACAAGAACTTAAGTAATTTTCAATACCTTCTTTCCC
>NW_010522672.1:50401-104840 GCF_000687285.1 Phaethon lepturus
ATTTTTTTTTTTAACCCCCTTTCTCCACCCCATCTATGACAAGCCCAATATTTTGTTACGATATGCTTCAGGCTAATTTTAGCAGGAAAGTATCCTAGTGTGGATTTTGGTCTGTAAAGTGTATGTTCTGTGGCCAGTCTGCATTATCTGTGGTTGCCTACAGCTATGGAGAAAGCTGTACTTTAATTAAAATGGTACGTTTATTCTTGTATTGTTTTGTATTTCCATTTTTGCCATTTAGTAAAATTTTGCTGCCTTTAATAATTGCAGAGCAAGGCTGCCTATCGCTAAAGCTACTGAAAAAGAATTACCTTTGCAGAACATATTTTTAAAAACAGCACATGTAATGGAGATTTCAGGCTTATGTGCTACGACAGCAATAGCGCAAACTTTTTACAGAGACTTTAATATAACTGCAGGGTTTCTTTGTATAATTCGTATTTTTAATTTAATTTGCACTACTTAGATGTCAGAGTAATTGCTGCTTGCAAAATCAATTAAGTAAAACAAAGTTCACAGATATTAAATAGCAGCAGAACATGGAAAAAATTGTTGGTGGCAGCAGCAAAAGAAAGAAATGCAATAGTTCTGTGTTTGTACCACCCAAGTTGTGAGTGAAATAAGTGGCCTTGTTTGGGAATTGCAGCCCTCTGAACTTTTGACATACATCAGAGAAAGTGATGTGAGTTTTAACAGAGGGGAGGAGGAAATTGTTTGATGATGCATCTACTGTCTTCTCTGAGGTTTAGTTATTTATTTTCTAGTTACTTACTTTGAAGCTTGTTAATTTATCTTCAGATTTCTTGTACTTATAGTCTACTAAACCATTCCTTAGGGCTTGGTTTTGTGACTTAATGTTTTGAAGTTAGACTTGAGCATCTGGACTGAGGCCCAATTCTCTAGTGTATAGGATTTAAAACTTTTTTGACAACTGTATTCCTAGCCTGAAATGGTTTTGGGGTTTTTTTTGGTATGTCTACCATATCTTGAGTTACCAGTGAGCTTGAATTTCTGGTGAGTATTGTTATTGTATCACTGAGTGAGAGAGAGAGAAATGGGTTATATTCTTAAACTTCTGGAAAAAGTACCAACTTTTATCAAATTGTCAGTAGACCAAGCATGAAAAAAACCGATCTCTTCCTATGGATGAGAGGGGGCTGATAGTACATTTGGATCACTGTGAAGAACAGCATTTGGACCTTGTATGTGCTGCTTATGGGTTTCAAGGGGTTTTGGAGGCAGAGGCATGTATCATGTTTTTTTTCTTTTTTTTTTTTTAAAAACCTTATAGCGGAGTGTTCTTAATTTATTTAAATTCCTATGGTAATCATGGTGAGGTGGTTGTAAAATTCATTTGTTAGCCTTTCAGTGGAAGGACGTGCACGCTTATTGTAAATTACATGCATCAAATTGATTTGAAATTGGACCATTAGTTACATTGATTTAAAGTGCCAGAAAATTGATCTAAATTTCATAATTTAAGACTGGAACTAGTTTCTCTTACTTACGGGAGGATGATTTATTTAGAGACCAACTGGAGCATGAATACTTGTATAATAAAGTAGATTATGGAGAGGCAGCAGTGCTGGGAAAGAAGTAAAAGAGCTATCACAGTTTGTTCAGGGAATAATTTCAGTGTAACCCACTGAAAATGAAACATACCTGAATATTTCTGGATTTCTTGTGAAAATGTGTCTCCACATACTGTCACATTTTTAACAGTTGCATTTCTTTCCTTTCCCTTTTTAGTTTGCATTGAAGCTTTGGTTGGCAAGCATCGTGTCTATTTAATAAAACCTTCTAAATAAAAGGCTTTTTCAATTGTAATGAATGAGATGGTATGCTAGTGTAATATATTCAGAAGAAGATGCTGATTAGGAAAATTCAGAAGTGTAATATACTGGAAAATTTGAAAAGGTGTCAGATACTGAAGTTACCCTGAGAAGCAGCAGTTGGGGGAAGCGTGTGAAAGTAAAATTTGAACTCTGTTTTTGTTTCTAAACCTTTACAGCTGGTGGTGTCATCCCGGGTAAACTTTTAATCCTGTGGCTAGTTTTGTGGAGCCACCAAATACAGTTAGGCCATGTTGAAATGTGCACTCTTCGTGTTTTGAACCAAGGAAAGTGAAATTGTACAAACTGAAGAGTATAGCATTCTTGAAGCAACGTAAATAGCAGATCACCGTGTGTGTACGACACTGACAAATACTGTTATGTTATAGAATATTTTTAACCACCTCAGGCAGTTAATTCTGTTTCCCCAGATAATCAAGTAATAGTAAGAACAAACATATTCATTCATTCCTGTAAGTTGTAACCTCTGATCCACAAACATTTCTGTGTACAACTGAATTTGAATATCTTAGTACTGATCTTTTTCTTATTTGGCTTAAATTCTTAATGCTGCAAAGAATAGACCCAGATTTTGTGAATGTCCAGTTTCTTACAGGGGACTCATGGTAACTATGCCTTACTGAGACTAAAGGTTTCATAGGGCTGAGCCGCCTGGAGGCACACAGAATAGTGTCCTCCATTAATGGTCAGGGAAATATGTGAGGGGAGCCTGAGAACCAATTAATTCTGCTAAATATTTGCTTGAAGCTGAAGGGTACTGGTGATGCATATGCTCTGAATTAACTTCTTATCAGTCTCATAATTTTGGTGTTTCATTTTGCCAAAATCATGTTTGTTACATGGGCTAATGAAACTGAATAGTTATTCATTATTATATTAAACAGAAAACTGATTGTGTGTTTATTTAGTGTGAATGGATTTGCTGAAAGTGCTCATAATAAGCATACAAAAAGTAAATCAGAACATTATCAATTTTGTTTATTACTGTTGAATTTCATCATAGTCTTAACACCTTGTGTATGCAGAGAGCAAGGCTGGTGCTAAGCTGTATGAGTAAAAAAAAGTGTCTAAATTAGAAAAACTGTTAGCCTATGAAAATATTTAGACCAGTACAGAGTTTGAGGAGAGCAGGGGGAGTAAAAAAAACTGATGATGAGGCGGGGTTTGTACCTTATTGTTGTTAAGCTATTGAAGCTAATCGCATTTATTCAGAGAATCGAGTAATATGTGTGGGTTGTTAGACAAGTTATGGCAGTTCTAAACCTGCAACAATTTTTGGAATGGATTAAGATGCACTCATTTTAACTTTTCCAAGCTAAATTCAGTAGATGTAATGAAAGAAAATTGTAAAAGCAAGTGAAAACAGGAGGCAAAATCTTAGGTATAGAGGTACTGATTTTAGTTACGATAATAGAAGAATACTGTAATTCTCGATTATAGTAGGCAAGTAGAACAGTTATATTAATGTGTTTGCTTAAATTTGGTGTTTGCTTAGATTCTGAGAGAAAGATGGCAAGTATTTAGATAAAACCAGTGGGAAGATGTTTTAATCTTGGTAGTGAATAAAGCAAGCATTGGGAGGTGGAGGATCGGGAGGACCAATGATTGTTATTAAAGCTTTTTGTCTCTTCTTTTGTTGTTAATTTACAGTAAAAATATTTTAATGTTTAACCTCTTAAAATCATGATTTGTGTTTATCTCTGAAATTGCCCACTGGCTCTTTCACTTCCCCTGCTTGGTATTCATTTAAATAAATAAGAAAATTATTTTGAAAAAATGCTAAATTCATTAATGGTTAAGAAGGTAAAAACAACTTGACTCAAAGATTTTGTTTATGCTGTAAATGTATCTTTAAGAAGGATTGCATTCTAACTTGCACTGTTAAGTAATACCATTGGTAATGAACATCATAGAGGGACCTGACAATGTATGAATTATTCACTGGTAGATTATTATATCTTTGTTGTTAGCATGCAAGATAATGAACATAATCACTGTGGCAGTGTACTCAGGGGAATCTGCAGTAGTTCTCTCCGTCTAGACTGGAGTTACCATCTAAAAGAGTATTAAGAAAATATGGATGAGGTCTAGTAGCTGAGTTGCTGCTGCTTATTTCCTTCTGCTGCTTTAGTAAATGCATATGCTTTGTACACTTTAACCTTAAAAGGTTTTTTGTTTTGTTTTTGAGAGTAGTAATCATCTTTCTGAATCTCAGACTGGCAATATTGCATACCTACTAAAAGGATTTGATGTTTAATTGTAGCAGCATTTTAGATTTACCCTTTTGTATTAGAAATGTCTGTTATAGTAAATTAGTATAAACAGCCTAATTGCTTAGGAAATCCGGGGTAAAAAGTTAATCAGCAATTTGCCTTTCTTTAAAGGACTTAGCTTGTTATGATTTACTTGTCTTAAAGAACTTTGCAAGGCATTAGTTTGTATGCCTCTAATCTATGAGGCTGTGCACCTGATCTTAAGTTAAGCTTTTTGATGAACCAAGTACTTCTATTTTCTGTTTTATATTATGATAATGCAAATTATCTGTAATAAGCCATGCTAATTAAAGTTGGTAAATCTACAGCTCTGCTTCAATTACACACTAATCAATTATATACTAATTTAATTCTACTTAGCTTGATACAGTACATCATTAATCAGGTTCAGATTTAATACAACAGATTTACTGTATTACCAAAAAAATGGTACATGCAAATAGGAGGAAATAAAGGAAGTCCTGATGCCAAAATGTGTACATAAATACTTTCTTATCAATGTGTTACAAAAGATTTCATTTTTCCTTGGGGAAGTATAACTGGAACTAGTTCTTTCTTTGTGAGCAGATTATTGTTATGAGCTGAAACCACTGATAATATCATACATTTTAGCAGATCGTGGTCGCTGTTCTGAATGCTATACCTACTTATCTAATATAGGCAATTGTCTCACTTCTAATGTTATTTAAATGATTAGTTGTAAATTAAATTTGCCAAAATTTGCAATGCCCTTGGTGGTAGAACAGTAAAAGCTAGTGGCCAAGTAGATGTCATTCTGTTGAGACTTCTAAAAGCTTTACCCACATATAAGTCATTATAGAAGTTTAATTTTGCTGCTGCTCTTACCAGTGGGACTGCTGTTTTGATGGGCTCTTCTGTAGCCACATGTGCAAGAAGGCTGGCTGCATGCTCTGTTTTCCCTCTGCCTTTGCAAAGCCTAAGAATGACTGAAATCTGCCACCTGGAGACTCTACAAGTTTGTGAGTTGCAGTGTGCAGTTCACTTGAAAAATACAGATGCCCCACAAAGCTAATAAGGTTTCCCAAAGTGCTCACAAATAAAGACATTAACCAGACAAAGAGAAAATTCTTAAAAAGAGGAAAGAAAGAGACAGCCCAGCAAACAAAAGGAGACAAGGTCTGCAGATGAGGTCATTTAAAAATCCCCGTTCCTCTCAGAAATAGCGTAGTATAACTAAAAAAGGGCTGAAGGGGAATGAGGGACTTCAGTAGCTATTTCATAAGATAAGATACTAGATAGAAACTAAATTGAATAGTAAATGAAGTTAAATTTTATTACTCGGAGGAAAGTATGGTAAGTTTTCAGGTATCTTTGCCAGAGAAAATGCGGGAGGACAATTGGGTTGTGAAAAACAATTTTGGAAACCACTACTGGAAAACAGGAATAAGGGAATGCATGGAAAATGGTCACTATCCTCAGGCCTGCTGTTCTGGATAACATGCATCTTTACAAAGAAAGGGAGCTGAAAAAGAACTTTTTGTGATTCTGCCTGTTCAGGTACAAAAAAATCATGACCAGAATTTATTTTCTCTTGCTATATATGCTCTTGGTCTGTCCATGTTTAAGATTTCTTCTGATAAAATGGATGTTTAAAAATTCTTAAATCCAGACGGTTTGCAATAAAGGCTTTGGAAAATATACTTGTTTGTCTTCCAGAATCTTAATTTGAGGCTTGTATGTGATGCATTGATGATTGTTTGTCATTGCCATTGCTGTCACATTCCTGTCCTAAACCTATGAAGCACATATTTTTAAAAAAATCCATGCATTCAAAAGATGGACAGCAGCTTCAGTTCACTTTAAAAGGCTGCCTTGAAAATCTCCTGGAAGAGCTCTTTAATTTGTAAAGGCTTGATTTAGCTTAATAATAATTTGCCAGCCAAGTTTGACACCTCTGTTGTAGGATCTGAAACTGAACTGAGGAGGAAAAAAAGGTCTTTGAAACTTCTCTGGATATTGTATGCTTCGTTTCATGTCTTTATTGTCCAGTGGTGTCTTGTATTTACATTTTGGGGAAATATTTGTCCTTTCTACAAGTTAAGCTAACAAATGTGTAGTCAAATATCAGTTCCAATAAGAATTGTCATTATTCATGAAAAACAAGAGTTTACTTTTGGCAGTATTTTTAGTGTGGATGTGCCTAATCATTATCTCTGAAAGTGATTGAGAGTCATCTGCCTTGTTTTACGTTAAAACTGACCAACATTTATACAGTGGAGATGGCAGTTTTTGCCATGTCCACTAAGGTGACAGTAACTATCAGCTGTGTGATTGCCTTAAATTCTTCAGTCTTGATAACAAGTGTGCATCTGTATGCCAGTGGTCTTTAGCAATATGATCATACAGTATTTTTTTTATGTAGAACTGTTCAGAGCACAATAGGAAAAGAATGGTGATTTTGTGTAACGAAAGGACGCTCTTGTCTGTAGAGCATCATATGCTGTGGGAGATGGCATATATGAAGATGAATGAGAAGAGAGATAGTGGAAAGTGAAGACAGGGTTCCTTTACAGCAGAATTGAATCCTCTCCTGGAAGATTGTATTCTAGTCTTCTGTGTAAATTTTCTGACTTTCACAGGTGATATTTTTTTTTCTCCAAGTGTTTGACTTGTGATCTTAATGTGCTGAGTACATGCAACTGTTAAGTAGATGAATGGAAGTTACACTTCAAACATATTAGGTACTAGATAAACCTGAATCCAGAGAAAAACAGGTCCTAAGCATAAAAAGTTATGCTCAAAATTATATAACTCAAAATTAGTATATTTTTACCTTTGTTCCCACAGAAAGAGGATAATTATACCTTTAATCTCAGTGGGATTTATGAAAATACATTTGTTTACACTTGAATACAAGTGCTTCACTGTAGAAGTCTATGTTGCAAAATAGTGCTGAGAAAGCCAATAATTCTATCTTCCTAAGTGGTGTATATAGAGGGTTTAGGGCCACAAGCTGAATAGGGAGATGAAGTAGGAAGCAGCACACATGAGAATGAGCCAAAGTCTTATTTCCAGCTTTTCTTAACTTTAAAGTGTTTGACTTGGAACTTGAGTCAACTTCAGCAATTTTGCTTAAAGTTCAACTGTTTACACATTAGAATAGATCAGTCAACTGAGAAATCCACAGTCTTAAGTCCAGGAAATAGAAATTAACTGAAATGTTTTGAAAGTTCATTTTTTCCTTTCTTTGATTGTAGTTACATCTATCTATATGTGATGTTTGAATCATGAGACATCTAACAATTGGATATTACCTGTTGCTTCAAAATATATGTTACATATTATATTTTCATGAATTATTTTAACTCTGCTACTAATTAATAAAGAACAGAGTTACAAGTGGAGAAAAAGAATCTCATGAATGAAAATCAAATTACTTTATTAATGAGGTGATAAGTTATAATGGTATAATTAAGTTGACAGTATATAACTAGCTGTTTAAGCAGTTAATTTTTTAAAGAAAGCATGCACACATGCATAACTTACACTGACGGTCTTAGGTATGTGCCACTGTGCATGAAAATATTCTGTATAGTATTCCAGTAGCTCTCATTGCAAGTAATTGAAAAGTAGCAAGTGATATGTCATTTCCATAGTAGGAGTTTCAATTTGTGTGATATAAAGGCAACAGTTAAGTCATGATCTAGGCCAACTTGTACCATCTATGTTTATGCAGTAAAAAAGTGTATATACTTATGTCCCTACTTCTATAGGGAAGTAAAAAACTTCTGTGAAAATTATTTTACAGTTTTTAATCACCTTTGTGACTGATGGCTTAGTCTTGTGTTTTCAAAACAAGTATTTCTAAATCTGTGGCGAATGTTAGCTACTTTTAAGTTATATCGACTGCTGCAAAAGTTTGCTTATGTTTTTGAGTATTTTCATATACATTGTTCATAATGGACTTCTATTTAAAGCTTAACATTGTAATTTCCCTCTATAATGAGTGAGAACCTATTAAGAAAACTTTTTGTTGAAGTTTTGTAAAATGGACACAGTCCTTGACAAATACGGAAAGTTAATTCAACAGTTATGAAAAGTTACTTTTTAGAAATAAATGCATATTACCAATATAAATAAGTTTCAAGAGGAGTATAAATGTTCCAGATGTTCCCAGTATTCACAATTGACCACAATTACATATCACTCTAAACTGTCTTCCTCAAAAGCAAATTCTGCAAATGTAGTTGTGCCTTCAACTGTGGCAAAAAGCCACAACATAGCCACTTTTAAACCAGAAGAGGAGATCAGGGACATAAGAACATAAGCTGACAATACGCTGATTCTAGTCCAGTTAAATTGCCATTTGTTATTATAGATACAGAGACAGACATACACTGTAGCAAAAACCTATTTATTTTGCTATATATAAGTGTTTTACCTATGTACACGTATATACACTTTTTTCCTGGTATGTGTTTTTTGTTTTTATTATTACTTTTGTTTTTATTATTCTTGTATGAATTAAAAATCAGAGTAAAGTGGGTTTGGAGACCATATTTGTTTCTTCGGTGTCAGGTCCTTAGATACTGTTGAAGGATAACATCTCTCAGTATTGTTTGGTTACTAGAATGCAAGCTTTGAAACACAACTTGCATTTGGCTCTGTTTTGACAATAGTAGTTAATATTGTATGGTTTTTGTTAAAGCACTGTTGAAAAAATATCTTATTGAGCTATTTGTGGTATTTTTTTAAAAGATGTTTAAGATTTCACATACAGTTTAACTGATCACAGATGAAACTGTAAATTAATACCTCATGAGTTTTACTGACTGCGGGGCATTGTTTGTAATTCAAAGCTGCTTTGTTCCTACCCGCTAGGAAAAGACCCCATTCAAGCAAACAAATTAAAGAATTCACCATGATATCAAACAATGTATTAAAACTGAAAACTCTAATTTTGAATTTATTATTTCATTGTGACTTTTATAATAACTTAGAACATATTTTTTTAAAAAGCCTGAAAGACATAAAATTGGTTTAATTGTTGGTCTTGATCTGCCTTGGTTGAAATTTTGTACTTAAAGAATTACATAGTATACAAAGAGAGAAAATGTTGCAAGTTGCTTTGGTTCAACTTGTTCTTTGATCAGATGCATTTCCGTTCCTGATGACTTGTATATGGTCTTGGTATAAAGAACAGCTCTATGACAGAAAGTGTTCAGGCATGTGTTCATGTATAAAGTTTAATTTTCTCACTACCACTGGTCATTCTTAGCTAGAGTGAGTCAGGATGAATATGTTGTTGTTCAACCTCCTTTTTTGTCTTCTCAAACCTAAGAAAGGCTTTGGAGGGAGGCCTTTTTTTATACTTTTACAGTATGATTAATGAGTAGAAATTGGAGGGAGAAATAGTTTTACACAATTTGAGACATTCTTCCGATGGTGAGACTAAGTCAGGAGCTGCTGCTAGAAAAAGATTGGCTTTGTGAAGAAAGTCAAACTCTTGCAGAGGTGTTCCCTTACAGAGTGGCATATTCAAACTTACAGGGGAGTCACCCACCAACTTGTGTCAGGTAGAGACACTTTCTTTAAGCTCTCCACTCTGTAATGATCTCTGGCTCATCCAAGAAAACTACATGCACTACAGAAAATATACCTGAAATGCGTTTGAATTGGGTGGCATTGCTGTAATATGGCAAACATCATTGGCCAGCCTTTGGCATAAGGGCCAAGCATGATTTTTTGCAAGTGGGTCAGCTGCGCTAACATAAATGGAATACTCTGCCCAAGTCTTCTCAATAACAAAGAAGTGTTTCATGGTGACAAAGGCTACTTAAAACAGTTGAAACGGCTCATGTACCTCTGCTTGGTATTATGTATAGTTATGGTCACATCCAGTCAGTTTGAGGGCTCAGTTACTAGTATTTGAGACTGTAGGGAAGGACTGTGAAATATAGAAAGCATTACTAAATTTCTGTGTTTGTGTTGAATATTCTTCCAGCTTCCAATAAATCATGTGTAGACAGTTTGTGAAATGGAGATGATAGGGATTTGGGTGTCCGTGTTTTCTTTCTCATCAAATAAATTTTGCTAGAGGTTTTCTCCATTTATCTATCTAATAATTTATTGAATCCAGTATGCTTCTGCCATTCATGGTCTGCTATGGAAAGAGACACATCTTGTAAAGGTATATTCTTTTCCACCTTTGGAATCTGTCACCAGCTTGGTTCATTTATGCCCTTTATCTCTTGTATTATGAAACGATGTGAATAATCACAATATATTCCACCAATTAATTTACAGATCTTGATTGTTTCTCCCCATAGTTGACCCTTCTAGGCTGTGTCCTGGTCATCTTCATTAATGTGAAAGCATTTCTATTTGGTTTTGCCTGTTGCTCTTCTCTGTACCTGTTTCAGTTTCTCACTGTTTACATTTTAAGGTGATGAGGACCAAAGCTGCTTATGGTGTTAATTCTGTTGATTTTTCACTCTGGCATGATGATGTCCTCCATTTTTATTAGGAGGAGCAGAGAACAATCATAACATTGAGATTTTTCAACTTGGCCAATTTTATACAGGAGCAGTAGTGTTTAGGTCAGGGTCCTTTATTGTTTCAGGGCTATTTTTTACTTCATGCACACATCACTCAAAGTGAAGTCTTGACATGCTCTTAGAAAATACATTTTCTAAAATTGGTCTCTTGTTTCAACCTCAGGACATTCAGATTTGCTCATGGAAACTCTCATTCTGGTCTTGTGTAGGTATTCAAGATTGCTATTTGAGCTATTTTTCTAGTCTTTTTGGGCTCTCGCATCATTCTCATCATGCTTAATACTAGAATGTCTACAAATACTACAAAAGGATGTGTGGGTAGGGGTTTTTTTTGTATGCTTAGATGTTTTCCTTTCTCCCCTCTGCCCAACAGGAGATTTAGGTACAGTTTTTGAGGTTTTTTTTTTTTCCTGATTATTGTAATACTTTCCTTGATTTGTGAAAGGGAAAGTTAAAGAACTATTTCTACCAGTTGGAGAAGTGGTTGTGATTGCTTTGGGTTTCTGTGGAACTTCATTACAGTTGCGTGATTTCCTGAACAGTTGGCTATTCTTTATCTTCTGTGACCTTAATGTGAAAGATTAAGTTTGAAAGGAAATGAGTTGTTTATTTTCATTTTCTTCAAAAAGTGTGCAGTGAGCTCCTTTCAATCGCCTTGTATGTTGGTTTCTCTCCTGTGGGAGCTTTTGTGTTATGTATAGAAGATTAGAGGAAAGTTTAACCTAGAGATAAGAAAACTGAGGAAATGTCATTCAGTTTTCTCCTGTACTTTTAATTACAGACACAGAGAGCTGGTATGAGCAAGTCCATTGTATAGCACCAAGCTAAACATATGTAGCTGGAGTATCTAGAAGTTTGTCGAACTGTTCTCAAAATTTGAGTGAAGGAAATTCTTCCCCCTCTATGTAGGGTGTCTCACTACATGTGGTTAGCTTTCTGTAATGTATAGTCTAAGTCTTAATTAAGCTCATTTCTTCCTGCCTGCAAGACATATGAAGAAATGTTGCTTGATTTCTTTGTAAGAATCATTATCAGCCACCCATCTTGTTTCTAGAACTTATTTTCTTGACTAAATTAAATTTCTTCAATCTTTTCTTACATGTCATGTTTTAATCCCTCTTATTCTACTTGCCTTCCAATTAATTCTCCAGACTGCTTTTCATCTCAAAGTAGGCTACTGAAATTGAACTTGACAATTGGGGGTCCTCATTACTATTGAGTAGAAAAGAGTACATTTTTCCTTGCATCTAACCTTTGTCATACTTACTACTATATTCTAGAAAAACATATGCACTCCTGCTCCCACAACTCCCCCAGCTGCTGCAATGGAGTTTCGTTACTGACTGATCTTTAAATTTTTGATCCTCCATTACCCTGAGATGTGCCTCTCCCCTGCCATGCCCAGTGATACTGCTGCCTAATCCCGGTTACCTCCTGATTGGTCCTCGTTCCTTGAGTTTCTGTTTCAGCAGTGCTAGTCCTCATTAACTTTCATTTTAAAATACTTTTTTTTTTAATCTTAATTGTACTGGGAAAATTGAGCAAAGTGATTTTTTTTTTTTTATTGGTTTAAGTTTTGCTAAGTACAGGTGCCTGATTATCTAATAAATACTGACTGCAAAACAGAACAGGGTAATGACATCTGGACCAAGATTGAGATTTAATTTGACTATATGGAAAATTATAGTTTTAGTTGATGCTTTTCAGTTAATGGTGTAACAACTGAAGAATACTTAGTTTTATTTCCTATTTCATGCTTATGAGAATGTCACGTGAGAAAATGGCAGGAACACTTTTTAAGTTGAGATTTATTATGTCTACTTTTCCTCTGTTCCATACTAGGCCAGTTATCTTGTTGAAGAAGGAAAGAAAATGTTGATATCAAATTAATGGTCACTGTTTGACAGTTAACTACCAGGTGCTTATGCACTGCTGTTTTGTTCCAGCAGCTTTCCAGACATAGAAATTAACCTTCAGTGGTCTGTAGCTGCTGAGTTCCCACATTTCCTGGTCAATAATGTATTTCTATACCTCATAAAGACAGATTTGTTTGGTGTTTTTTTACCTAGTTTTTGCAGGGCTAAGGGTAAGAAGTTTCTTCCTCCTTCAATTCAGCCTTCTTCGGTGGGGAGATAAATTTTTTTCATGCACAACTCCTGTGACAAAATGCTGCTTTTTAGAGATATTGTTCAGCAAAAGAGCTGGTGTGATTCCGTGAAACTTAACAGCTGACCATAAGCTTCTTAATAATAGCATGAAGACTAATGCAGGGTATCACTAAACATGTTGTCTTAGTGTTGTAGTGGCAGGGTGTACATAGACAGGGGAAGTTGAAAGGACCAGTTTAACAGAGGGAGACTCTCAATGTCATATTTGGGTCACATGTTTGGATTTTTCCTTTCAATCCATGAATTGCTGTTCTGCTGTGGAATTAGCCTTTTAGTGCTGCTTGGAACATTGCTTTTTGAAATTACTTATGCAGTACTATTCCCTTGCAGCTTTTCTGTAACTTGTGATTTTGGGATGGGATTCTCTGCCCCCTCCCTTCATTGCATATGCTATTTTTTTTCCCCAAAAGGTGACCCTCTGAGATTGTGCCTATGAAGCGAAGATACGGACTGAGTAGTCACAGGCTGTGGGATGAGTTATTTTTAGCTGTTGGCATTTCAGGCTGGAACACTTCATTCTGTCGTGCTTGTTAATGAGTCATCTGGAGAAAATGGGCTTCTTGCTTTCAGAGAGGGTCTGTAGCAAATAATAATAGGCTAATCTCTGCAGGAGATATTCAGTCAAGTAACTAAAGCTTCAACTAGAAAATATGTTGAAATGGAGACTTATCTCCCTGTAAGAATAAGCGTGCACTCACTATTATTATTGTATTATGATGTATATGAAAAAATCTCAAAAACTGGAAGAATGATGAAGAGCCTAGTAATGGTATAATAGTGAAATGTTTTTGAGAAAGAAGGTTAATTGAAGACAGTCACCTTTTACAGATAAAGAAGAATACGTAGTTACTTCCTAATTCAGGACATTGTTCACTTGCTAAAATCTGAATGTGTTATCTAGTTCTAGGCATCTTCTGGAAAGATTCCTAATTAGATAAGCCCTATATAAGGCTTGCATCCTTGAGCGAACCCCAAGTTCATCAACATTCACTGTATTATTTTTAAGGATTATCCAGCATCTTTGTTTTAGTCCCTTCTGAAGCCTATGCTTTAATTTTATTTTTTTTCTTTCTGTGTGCAATTCATAGTCTCTCCTTTGACCTCTCAAAGTTTGAATGTTTTGTGCTGATATAACACAAGAGGCTTTGTTTTGCAGCTGGAAATATCACCACTCAAGTAAAAAAACTGAATGTAAGAGTAATTAATCAAAGTTGTTAGTCTGTTTGCTTTGGTTTTGCATTATTGAAATTCTAGAATTCAGTAGTGTAAATGATTAATTTATAAAAAACCTAATCAAGCTGTATGAAAGATGGGGGGAGAAAAGATCCCCAAACACTATTCTATAATGGAATATAGATTGTCCTGTAATTGTCTTGCTAGTAGTCAATTTATGCATCTTCTCAGGAAGCAGCCTATTCTATGTATCCAGTCCTCGGATGTCATCCCACCAGTGCAAGTTTTCCTGCTTGTAGGAGAGCCAGGATTTTGTCTTTTCCAAAAGTGAAAGCAATGTATTTCCATGTTATCCTTTCTGAACAGTTCTAATAAACTAATAACAGTTCTCTTATGAGGAGCGGCTGAGGGAACTGGGGTGGTTTAGTCTGGAGAAGAGGAGGCTGAGGGGAGACCTTAACTACCTGAAAGGGGGTTGTGGCGACGAGGGTGTTGGTCTCTTCTCCCAACTAACTAGTGATAGGACGACAGGAAATGGCCTCAAGTTGCGCCAGGGGAGGTTTAGATTGGATATTAGGAAAAATTTCTTCACCGAGAGGGTGGTCAGGCATTGGAACAGGCTGCCCAGGGAGGTGGTGGAGTCACCATCTCTGGAAGTGTTCAAAAAACGTGTGGATGTGGCGCTTCAGGACATGGTCTAGGGGACATGGTGGCGCTGGATTAATGGTTAGACTTGATGATCTTGAAGGTCCTTTTCAACCTTAGGGATTCTGTGATTCTGTAATTCCTTCTTTCTTAAATCTTCTCTTCCCCAAGTATCCTGAGATATTGATAATAGTTGATTCTTTCTGTAGTTTCTAGTGCCACCTAATGAAAATAAAGATATGGACACATGATTACGTACTTATCAAAAACTTACAAAAAGGAAATATATTTGGGAGTATGCATGTGTGGTTGTGGTAATAAATATTACCTGTGGTTTTGAGCTACAGAAATTTGTGTTATGACCCACTATCACTAGGTGACTGTCATAAGGGATATTCAAGACAGACCTGCATTGAGAAACAGGGAGTTTAGAGAACTAAAATAGAAATCTTGCTTGGTATTTACTGTTGGTTGTTCTCAAAGCGTGTTTTTCTGCACTCGTTTTTTCTTGAGGAAAATTAATATAGTTCACTGCATGTTAATAGGAACTTACACTGTCGTCTTGGTCTACTTAAATATCCTGATGTATTTTTAATGTTTTCTTGGTTTAAATTTACTGACTGGTTACTGATTTAAAAGAATTTAATATAGTATGAGGGGTGAAGAAAAATAGATGTTTTAGCAGTATAGTTGAATTGACATGAACCATTTATATTATTGCAAAGAACAAAAAATTGATTTAGATTGTGGTTAACAACTGTCACCATTGTTTTGGACTTTGTGTTAATAGAGACTATTACTCAGATAAAATGCTTCTTAATCTGAGTGATGAATGGAAACAATTAGTTTATAATTTGGTTTTGGAACAGCTCTGCAAAACTTTCTAATATTTTATCGCCTCTATTGTAACCCAAACTTTTCAACTTGGTTAACTTATTTTTTACTGTTTTGTTGTATTTATAGCTAGAAGTGCAAATTGTAATGTTACTGTAGTAAAATATTTCTCTCTGGCAGGTGTGAGTGTGCATATGTTTTTTTTTTTGTCAGCTCCTTACAGACAGCTTAATATGATTTGTACTACAGCTTTAGATAATCTAAATGGTAGCAAAGATAAGGTCCAAAAATCTCTTGATGACTGAATACTTTTAATATTGAAATATTCTTAGTAAATATTCTATTAAGTTAAATTTTCACTTTTATGTGAGCTGGAGTAAGTTGATGCTTAAATTAAAACAGCAGTTTCAATTAGCATTCACTAAAGATTTATTGACAGTTAACACCTCATCTCTACTGTGCCAAGTGGGGAGCATCTATTGCAGTCTCATATGATTGTTGCATAATTAGGATTATGATCTCTAATTTGCTTTTAATTTTGTAAATCTAGTCTTATTTTCAAAACCAGTCAGTGTTACTTGAGGTCCTGCATTTTTGTTGTAGGACAGACAGAGGTATTGATGCTAAAAAGATTAAGTATACTACTTTCTAATATGATAAACAACGTGCCCTTTCATCGGGTGGTTAGCAAGGAAATTTGGACATGAAAAATTTACTGGTAGGTCTCAGACAACATGTATTCTTCCCATGCTACTTAGGCGAAGCAAACAGAAAATGACACAGTTTTTTTGGAAGTAGTATTCTTGTATACAAGCTGCCAAATGTATACTGGGAACATCAGGAGCAAGTGTAAATGTTTTTATAATACTGCTGAGAAATAACAAAGGAAATGACCTTGTTCCTTAGTGCTCCAGAACATACTTTGGCACATCCAAGGATGAAGAAGGTAAACACTACATACTTTTCTGTGCCTGCAATATTTTTTCATCTTTATTGACTATGCATAAGGGCAGGGAGCTATTTCTGGCTACAGTGTTTTGCAACAAATACTATGCTGCAAATCCCGAGATATATCTGCAAAATTTTTGAGTCTTGGCTGATCTTTTGGAAGATCTTCTTTGAAAAAGACAGTGTGGGGGAAGCATAAACTTGTAGTGAATTACTGAACTGATTGAAATTCTCTAACAGTATTTCTGATTATCTGTCCTCAGATGAAACTTTTTAAAATGTTTTGATTAGAAATTTAATAGAGGGGGAGAAATTTCAGTCTTCTTGACCTATACTATAGTAGTCATATGTAATACAGATTTTAAGGTTCATGATGGTATCCTGTGTATATGTAATGTGTGTATGTATTTGTGGTGTTTAGTGACAGTTAGAATCAGAAATGTAATCTTTTAATGATCTAGTGGTATAATTTTTCTTTTTATTTTCCTAGAGCATTTCAGAATATCAACAGAAAAACTTGCCTTGTGGTGGCCAACACTTCTGAGTGTAATCATGTACAATTTTGGGAGAATGTAGAGGAGGAAGATATCAAGATAATCTGGAATAAGGGGGGCTTTTCAAGAACACTTGCATAAATTTGCCTGACTCTTTGCTGAGAAAAGAAAAAAAAAAAATTACTTTGAGAAATGTCTTTAAATCATGATCCTTAAGAGCTGATGTTTTAACCTTACATTTGAATGACTGTTACTTTTTCCATCTTGTTTCAATATGCCTAAATGCAAACACATGTGGAAAATGTTCTTTTGGCTTTTATCAAACTGACATTTAAGTGCATTTTTTTCAACCTCACTAACATTTGTGGTAAAATATTTCAAAGCTATGAATCTTGCAATTTGCCTATGCATTTTTTTTTTCTTCTTTCATATATTAACATTTGGTACTCATAATCCTAACCTGGTTGGAATTACTGGCTTTTTTCATTTGCTGTTTGTTTGGATGAGGTGATTAGGAAAATACTTTATGTGAAATTCTAGTTTGCAACAGTAAATACTTCCATGAAGAGTCAGTGTTTTCTGAACTTCAGTAAATAAAGGAGAAAAATATGATCATCTGCTATATTAAGTTGTAGCAATCATATTCCTAGAGCATTTGGCTTTCTGTTGTGTTATATGTCCATGGTGCTAACCTGTCTCCAATACTTCCTGTTTAGCATGTTTCATTCTTCCCCTCTGCTCCCCTACCCATTCCTGAGTTCTTTAATTCTGTGCCAAGCTAATAAGAAGAACTAGCTCTGGGTAAAGTCAATCATTGCCAAGCAGCTGTTATAAAGTTTTCTCATGTACCTCTGTGATTGGACCTCATTTCAAAAAGGCAATATTTTTGTTCTTTCAGGTTCAATTTTAAGTAAGAACAACCAATTATATCAGCATCTCAATCTTAATTGGCTATACGTCAAAGACTAGGCATGAAATAGTTCATATACATAACCACCCTTTCTAGGGTTTGAACTTTGAACACTGAGTTGTATAATTTAGCTATAGAAATTAGGTACACTCTTCAGAATTAAAAATATCACTCACTTTTTACCCACAGTATTTGTCCTAAAATATTCTTCCTTTTACTTCTGTTTAAAAGTAATACCTTGTGGTTTAATTATAATGGTTGAAGCTTGAGATTAGACCTTTTCCTTAAATCTGAATTAGATTTTACTTAGGATGAAATTATGAGGGCTTCAGCTTGCCTGCTAACACTGACCAGGGAACGTTGTCTCTCTACAACATGTGCCCCATCTGCCTGGCGGTGTGGCTGCCTGCATCGTTCTGGCATTGGCCCAGGCTGTGATGAAACTGAGAATGTGACAGACGACAGGCTTGTCCAGATGTATGCATAACTACTTCTGCCATGCTCTGCAAAACAATCAGGATGCAGGTTTGGCATTATTTAGTTGTTTGTGTTGATTTATTCCTTGAGGATTTTCTTAAAAAATGGAAATAGTATTTGGTACTCTTTTGTAGTTTTACTGAACTTTTAGTAGTATTAAACCAGGCTGTATAATATGATGCTCACTCTCATATATTTTTTTTATTTAATTTATGGAGTGATTTCATAGACATTCTGACACAGGTTACTTAATTTGAAGATTTAAGTAGATTTTTTAAAATGCAGTTAAAAGACTCAAACACCTGTCAGCGTATTAGTCTGGTTCTCCTCACAGCTGAGCATTTAAGCTCTTGCCATGTCTTAATATGACTGCTTCTTGTAACTAAAAATAAGTATCTGCGAAAGGTGTCAGAATCAGCTTTAATTATGATTATTTTAATTAATATCTAATTTAAATTCACCTAATACCTTGAAAACATACCAAATCCTAGTCTAACTTCCTCTCTAGAGGTATCAGCAAAGGCTGCCTCCCCAGCACCAATTTACCTCCAAAGAAAAAGTTACAGGTTTATGTGTAATTCGCAACCTTTTATTGGTTATTTAAAAGTTATCTATCTTAACGTTATTGAAGGCTTTTGTAACACCAAACAAAAATGTACAATCCACTGGAATGATTATTATTAGTAGTAGTAGTATACAAAATAACAAGATTTTTGTCTTAAATTCAGACTGTCATTATCTGTTGTACAAAAGCAAAAAAGGGCAAAAATTGGTTTTTTTCTCCTCTCTAGCTGTTTTTGGCAGCTGATTTTTTTTTTAAAGTGTATCTCCCTGCTGATGTATGCTATGGAATACATCTTTGGTAATAAGCAGATGTATCAAAAGATATTCAGGGCAACACACCCTGCTGAAAAACAAGAGACTACTTTACTTCTTGCAGATAAGTAGCTTCTGACATATGCATCAGAAGTGTTTTTTTCCTGGTGCTCTCTCTATATGACAGTTAAATGTTGGTATTTTATGGCCATTTTACTCCCCAAAAAGCGTTTCTTTGTAGTCTAATATAAATTGTGTCCAAAAACTTAACAGCATTACTTGAATTGCTTTAATTTTCCTTATTGTAGCTCCATTGCGCTATGTTGCCTGCCTTCAGGGAATGAATGTAGGGAATGTTTTATGTGCTTTTCTTTTTTTGTCAGTTTAGTTTTGAAACCATGGTGAGCCAAACATGACTGTATTCGTTGCTGTGTAACATAGAACAAGAAGATAGTTACAGACCCAAACAGCCTCAGATTTTGTGTATAAGCGAGTTACGAGAGATGGGTATTGATCCAGGAGAGGATTGCCAGTCATTAGGCTGGAGAATAGCCTTGGGAAATCATGCAGCCTTGCTGATGACTTTTTTTTGACATCATGGTGAAAGATAGTTTCAGGGAAGATTTAAAGTAGATTTGCTAATATTCATAGAAAACTCTAGTAACCGGACATTGGATGATATCATAGGTTAGTGGGAGAAAAGGTATTTCTGTTGACTGCTTTGTGCCTGGAGGCTGTTGTAAATCTGAATGTACAGAATGAAGGATGGTATGTTCAGTGCCACAACACTTCGCAGGGCCTTGGAAGTGTAGAGAAGGGGCTTCTGCTTGAAATGCCTGAGAAGGGGCTAGAAGAGGGGTGTGGAGAGAGGCGAGCTGCTCAGAGGGGTAGCTGACACAGATGATCTTTGCAGCTGTCTGAAGGGATTAGATATTAAGATGACTGCATTTATCTGTATAGGACAGGAAATCATGCTTTTTAAGAGGTGCTATGAGAAGGAATAGTGTAACGTTTAAACATAGTTTGGTAAGAGGACACAGAAAAGATGGATATATGAATGGTGTGAGTGACAAACAGGGTGGTGAAATCGTCACCAGTGATACTGTGGGAAAAACTAACACCTGTCTTCAGTTCGAGGTAATGGTATGGCATATGTAAGAGGAGTCTGTGCCTTTTAAAAATAAGCCTCCATCTCTTGTAATGTAAGGGGGTGTATTTTGGGTTAAAAAAGGCATAAAAATTTTATTCTCTTTCTTGTTTGTATTCTTTTATAAAATAGCTTCTTCCATTACCACCTTAGACTTTTTTTTTTAATAGCCATTAATTTTGTCAAAAGTGAAGCTACTGAAAAGGCTCACCTTTTGGTATCAAGTTCAATTAGGAGTCAATCCTTCTGTAAAAAGAGAAGGGGAAAAAAAAGGCAACTAACAGAAGTGCTATTGCCTTCAGTATAATGGAGCAAAATATTAATATATCCTCTTTGGTCAGTGCTAGAGTTGATCAGTATCACAGCTGAAAACATATGCTGCTGCAAATGCAAACTTGTTTGTGTTAAAATACGCGGTAATGTGGTGAACAAATTCATGGTACCAAAAACAGGGGCCCCTCTATATAGTGCTGGTTGTGGGATTTATTATTCTGTTATTTAAGGTAATGGTATGTTGCTAGGTCAGGAAAAGGGTCACAGTTCTCAGATACAGCACAGCCTTAAGAAATGCTCAGAAAGACCAACAATTGCAGAACATGAAACAAAAATATTATTCAGTCTTGCTCATAAGGTTCTAATTTTCTTGAATTATCCTAAGTGTGATAACAGCTTAGTCCCGAAGCACACACAGAAGCTCTGTTTAGCATTCCCAGGACTCAGAGCAGTTTCTACAGTTGAACTTCCTTCCTTAAAATGGAGAGTTTTATAAAAGCAAATACCATGCTTCTGAGGCATGCTGGAATGACAGTCTTCTCTTTGCAGGTCAGACTTACAGCAGACAGTGACAAAGTCAGTGTTCCCACGCTGCCTGTGCCATCTGCTGACATTTTGAAAAACGTCCATTTAACTGTTCATCATCATAAGAACGCCGATAGCTTTTTATCTTAATTTTGAGGTCATTCTTGCTAGAACCTGGTTATCAGACTCTTGTGGATTAAAACAACACAATTTATATTGTCCTTTTGATGTGTCATGGAAAATGACCAGCAAAAGTTACTTTTCTTGCATTTGTATGAACTCTTGTTCTCTTTTATTTAACAAGACCTTTAGAGGAGTTGAGTTTACTATCTTAATTTGAAGAAAAAGAGTTGGGTTTCTTAATGATCCATCTTAAATAGTGAAAGATGATTGCCGTTGTTTGTCTTATTCTGTTAAGTAATTGCAAAATAATTTGTTCAGACTATTTCTTAGATTGCATAGCTGTCACCTTGAAATCTTTGTAATACAGACAGTATTTTAAGGCTGTTTCAAATTTTTTTAAAAATTCAGATGCCACCTATTTTATTAATTCAAACCACAAGATAGTGGTGCTTGATTGCCAGCTGGGGTTAAACCACAAGTATTTAAATACATATTTGTCTAGCCTTAGAGCTACTAAGGTAGGTCATCAACTACAGTATCCTAAGTTTATAAGGTTTAACATGCCATTAAATAATACGGACACAGAAACAATAGATGCCTTAAGGTAAAGAAATTAAAATATTGATTGGCATGCTTGTAAACATACAAGAATACAAAAATAACCATGTGATTTGGGCAGTACACACTCAAATTGATTGAACAGGTAAGATGCTAATTAAGTTAAAGAAAAAATACTGCCAGAATACTTAATTGGTTTCATGATGGTCTTTGCTTGAGAAGCAATTGTTAGGAGACCTGTTGTGTTTTGTTATTTACTGCTCTCAGCTACTTGCTATCATTTGAGCTTTCAATTGCTTGACATAGAATTGGTGGATAATTAGTAGTGTGGATAACTGTGAAAAACATATGTAGTAATTTAATTCTTGGTTCTTTCTAATTGTCTGCCCATCGGTAGTTTGCCAGGGTGAGTAGCTCATTATTCAAGCATTTAAAATGGAAAGATCTGTAGAAATAAAGAAATAAAAATGCTCTTATTAACATGGTATGGAAAATCAAAATGTTTTAAACCAACAAGTCATTACTTGATAAATCTATCTTCAAAGCCATTGTTTACATACTATGAAGAGACTGGAGGTGTGAGGGGGAGAGGGAAGAGTAGGGTTGGCAGATAGCATTCATTTTTCACTGTGCCTAAAATAGATGTTTCACTGTTTTAAAAGATGCTAAAGATGAGTACAATAAAATATGTTGAAATGTATCTGACTGGGCAAGATTCATTTGTTAAAGGTAAACATCTAAAGTTAATAGACTTTAAGGAAGTCTATGCTATTAATTAGGGTTGACCTTGAGGTCATTTTGAACCTCAAATGCATGAACAGACTTTACTGTAAACATTTTAACTTGCCTGCAGGAGTCCTTCCTTCTGAGTCTAATGTCATCTGAGGTTTTTAATCCTGCTGTTTAATCCACTCATTTCAGAGCGTGCGTAGAATTTAAAGGCATGATGCAGTATTTATGCACAGCCTCCCTGCACTAGAGGCTGGACTAGAACTCCCTCGTTCTAGTTCCCTTTTCTGTGACACTTTACTTCCCTTCTCTATAGCCTGTGACTAGAGAGAAGGCTGGTTCTTAAGCTGTGGTGTACTGTGATATAGTAATCATAGACAAGGAAGAGTGTCTTCTAGACTTCTATCTGGGTCTTAACCTTAAAGTTTGATCTGAAATGTGAGGGTAGATATTTCTGTTAAAAGGTTAAATATTTGTTTTAATGTTCAAATGTAATAATATACTACTGAATGTTACCAGAGAATGCTATGTTTTCATAATAGTGTGACTTGAAGGATTTGAAAGCTCATCTGGAGACACTTGGCTTTTCTGTTACCAGATTTTTCTCACGTACTAGTAGATTTGTTCATGAAAGTTCTTCACCTGTCAAAACGTACTATTTCATGAAAATTTAAAATATAGCACCGTTGTTTGGGTCAAGTTAATTTTGAAATAGACACCAGATCTCCTTAATCTTCTCAATTTTACATTCTGTTTCTAGCTTTAATGAAGTGTAATAAGTATCTCAACGTCTTGATTTATCTAATTTTTCTTCAAGCATATGTTTTTATCAATTGAACAGTTCATTGCAATCAAGCCTATGCTTCAGATAATGTGGGTTTTTTGTTACTTACTCCGCTTGCAACTTTAAGGTGAAGGATTCAAGTTGATGTTACACTTTGCTTTGTAATTTGGAAAAAATCTAAATAGATGTTCCCAGCTTGCACCATGTATAACAACTAATGTATCTGAATTTCTTGTTTTCAAATAACATGACGTCATCTACTTCTAATCTTTGTGTCTTGTTTTGAAAAAAAAAAAAAAGTAGAGTTTAACTTTTTTCTTCTCTACCTGTTTTGTTTTTTTTTTTTTCAACAGATTTGAAGAACTTGTGAAAAAGTTCAAAGTAGAATATCATGCTGGTGGTTCTACTCAAAATTCCGTTAAAGTGGCCCAGGTTTGTTTTTCCTTAAAAACCAATTATTGATAATTTGAAGTGTTGAGTTTGAGTTAACTTGATGCTCTCTATTGTCTGTGTTCGTCATGACTTCTACTGAGTGGGTGCTTGTGATTATGTGCTCAGACTATTCTTGTGGTTTTTGACATGATTTATTTTGAAGTTGTGCTCTTCATTTTTTCCACACACTTCCTGTTAAGGTTATAGTTACAACTGCAATGTACCTAGGAGTGGAAAGGAGGGTTTTAAGGAAAATTTTGTCAAAGGTGTATGGTAGAAGGATAAGAGGCAAGGACAAGGTCTGTAGCTGCAGTTAGGAATCTTCCAATGAGGAGGATAAAGTCACAATGAAAATGGTTAAACAGAAGAGATGTTGAATCTCTGTGCTTGGAGATTTTCATAACTTGCCAGGATGAGTCTTTGGGCAACCAGATCTAAATTTGAGGCTGGGCCTGCTTTGAGTGGTGGTGGTTTGACTAGAGACCTGCAGAGGTCCCTTCTAGACTGCACCGTTCTGTGATTCTAACCACATTTATCCTGTAAGAACTTGAAAGTATGTCCATAAAAGATTGAAATGTAAAACTTTTTTTTATACAAGGATAATGTTTCTGGCTATGGGTATGATGAATAACAGCAATGATGAATCAGGTTTCAGGTATATTAGCTTTTCTGTAACGAAAGTATGCCTTTGTCACAATACTCTTAAGCGTATACCTTATACCGGTGTCTATATTTTTAGGTTGTGATAGATGTACAGATTCTATAAATAAAAATAATCAAACTGTATTTATAACCTTTTTTGTTAATGATCCTGGGTTATTAACTTCCAGACTTCCTATATAATTAAAACTTACTGCTAGATAGCATTAAATGCACATTTGGAAGAAATTAAGTTATAATTTAACAAAGGTTGCCCCCACCAATAAAAAGGAAAAATTCATTATAGTAATAATTGCTGCTCCTTTGTACAAAATAATTGCTGCTTCTTTACTAAGGTTTTCATTTTCTGAAACCCCAGATGTCTTGAAAATATTTGTGATAAAAATCTAAGAAATCTAAGAGAGAAATCTAAGTTGCATGAGTTTTATTGTATATAGCACTGTAATTCCGAAATGGTTATGTTTTTAAATACAGCTTTCAGAGCTGTTTTTGTTTTGGTTTGGTTTTTTTACTATGTGGTCAAGCCAATTTTTTCCTTCTGATACTTCAAAAAAGCCTCTTCATCAGGAGAGCTCAAGTTACTGGATTCATTCTGTGTCGGTATGACTGTTGCTTGACCTGTGGGAATGGTGTAGAGGTGGTGTCTCTTCCATGACAGCTGATTAGAGGTCAATATTTTGGAGGGAGTTCTGCAACTGTTTATTATTTTAGAGGCATGAAATTCTGCCTCATTCCTACATCTAGATTGAGGAGGTTTAGAAGCAAATGCATGTGGTAGACTCAGAGTTTCTAAACTTTGAAGTGTTCAAAGAGCCCAGGATTTTATTTCTATCTCTCCTTGAAGTGACCTCTTTGACACTAGCTAATTTATTAGCAAACTATGTCTCATACTTAACTGTCTCTTAATCTATCAGTCCAGGTGTTGTTCAATAATTATACAGTGAAGTACACAGAACCTATATAGAGTCAATGAAATACATGAAATTTAAATAAACGAAATGTAGTGCTTTCTGTGTAACTGTTCCTTTTTTATACTGATTGGGTTTTGTCAGTGAAGGTTTCTTTTACCTTGGCTCTGAGTTGGGAGCCTCATTCAGCCCCAGTTGCCATCTGGAATCTTATTTGTCTCCAGAAGGGTTGTCATCTCCTAGATTTTGTTTCAAATAAGATTGAAACTTCAAACAGTTGTGCATGAATAACATAACATCACTGAGAGGCTTTAAAAAGAGGGATGGGGGTTGAGAGAGAGAAAAGATAATTCTGGAAATCTTGAAAGAAGCTCCTGTTCTGTAAGCTTTAGCAGAAGAAAAAAATGTGAGGATAGGAAAAAATAGTTTAAATGTAAACCAAAAATTAAATTTGAAATTCTGGAAGAAATTTTTTCAGCAATATTCATTGGCATATTGGAAAGAGCAAGTGTGTAAGTAATCTTAGATCTGAACAACTTAAATGTATATTGTTGAAAGTAACAGGAGAAAGCAAAGACTGATTCAGGAAGCCTGACTGGTGGTTGAGAAGTAAAGGACCAATAAATAAGTTCAGAGCTATGAGGTAGCCACACTCTAAGTGAATGTGGATTCTCTGCAAGAAGACATGTGGGGAAGAAGTCGTAAGAATACAGCTTTTATTAATTTCTCAACTTGTGTTACTTTATGGGGAAAGCTTGAAAAAGTATGCTAAAATCTGAGAGATATAAACTAAAAAAGTTTGTTTCAACTGTTCAAAAGTTGATGAGAAAAAAAAATGTGTTAAAAAAAAGCATCCTTGGAAGCCTGACTGTAATGGAATACAACTTTTTGAGTAGAATAGTTGGAAATGAACAAATGGCCTCTGAAGTCCGGCAATTGCTTTTTTAAAAGTTAATTTCTGAATGCAAAGAGTGTATTATTAAGGAGTGTAGTAGGAAAGTTGGAGAGCAATTAATAAAATGATTGGAATTAAAAAAATGGAAGACTTTAAGAAGCAACACAAATAGGGTTATTGAATTGTTTGTTTCAAATAGTCTGCTGCTTTAAGTGTCAGAAGAGCAACACTGTTGAAAAAAAAATACGCAAAGGCAAAATTGGTGGGGAAACTGAGAATATAGAATGAGTTTAAAAAGGAAAAATTAAACTGTTGTATGTTTGTTTACATGGTGTATGGTAATCATCACTTCTGTTATACATGCTCATATATTTTGGATATTTCTTTTGTGCCTGTAAAGATAGTGAGATCTACTCAAGAAAGACTGTGTCTCTAATCCTGAAAAAACTAAGCCAACTTTAAAAAAAAAAAAAAAAAAAGGGGGGGGGGGGGAAGTCTTAGAAATACTGTATTTATCATGTGTGAGAAATTTGAGATGGTAATCATAGAAAGAGGCAATAGGAAGAAGCTCTGAATTATGAAGAAAACTGGGAAGCAAATGAAGCTTAAGTCATGGGGTTTGGAACTAAAATTTAAAGCAGCATCAACTGTAATGGAAATGAAGATGTTAGAAGTTTACAAAGAATTAACTAGAATTGCAGTCAAGCTGTGAAGAGTAGAATTAGATTATTTTTTTCTAGCATGTTAACAGAAAGGAAAGATCTGAAGTGCAGCCTTGGAGGAGGAATTTGGCAGGTAAGGTACTAAAGGGAATCTTGGTATTTTTTCAATATTGTCTTACAGCAGAGCAGAAGTAGACTGTGTGGCACACTGGAGCAGTGAACGATGGTTGGAAAGCATTGTGACAATCAAAAAGCTGAATGTTGACTCCCAAAATGGGCAGTATATGGACAGGGTACCTCAGCAGGGTCAGAAAAAGAAAAAGGGACAGGGACAACAGAAAGGACTTTTTTGTAGAAACGCTTCTAATGTACAATGGAGAAGACAGATTTTTGCAAAATGAAATGCGAAAGCAAAGTCCAAACATATGTTAGAGGGAAAGCTCTGTAAAAAGAAAGGAAGGAGCAAATGAAAAATTTTTCTGCCTCAAAAGAAATACAGAAGACTGTTGGATTAAAAATTGAAGATAAATGATAAAGGGGCAGAAACACGGAAATATCACACTCTTACTTTCAAAAGTGTATTATATAAGCATTTTTATAAGTATAGTAATATTTTTTTTTAAATACCTGAAAATGGTGAAAGGGAGTACCAAGAGCAATATAAAAGTAATGAAGAGGAGTACTAAACCCGGTGAGATAGGATGTTTATGTTCAAGTTCTCTGGGATATTAAAGTTGTTTGAATATATATACTGATCTTAAAGTGAGGAAGTCAAAAGTATTTTGCCTCGACCTAACTTATGTTATGAAGGGGAGGGAGTGGTGGTGATTCGATGTATTCCAGAAATGACAGCAACAGGCATAAAAATGGATAAAATAAAGATAAGATAAAAGATAAAATAAATGAGATTATAGTTTAGTCATTCTTTAATGAGTTTAAATTAACAGCAAGTTATGTCTTGGAAATAATAATTCATATTAGGAGAGGAATAGTGACAGAAAGAAGTGAAGAAGTAGAGACAGAAAAGCATGTGAGGGAAAACACAAAACTGCTTGAGAGGCCAGGAAATAAGTAATCTGGAGAGAGGAAAAACAGTATAAAAATCCCAGTGTAGCTCTGATTCTGCATCCCTCGCTGTCCTGTCCTTGTTTCTTCCTTACCAATCTGCTTTTCCTTGTCCACTCTGATCTTTCTTGCATGTAAATTTGTTCATCTGGAAGGCTAACCAGAACAGATTGAGTACTTCTAAGGCCTTAAGGAAAAGTCTTATTGAAATAAATGTATTTTTCATTTAAGACTTTAGTACTGAGTGGAAGAATAGAGACAGACAGTAAAGAATGGCAAGATGGGAAGAGGAATAGTGATGAAGAACTTTCCTGAGTGCAGTACAATACAATTGTAATCCAGTTTATCAGTAAAAATGCAGGTAATGCACTTCTAGAGGTGCTATGTTACTTTTAGACACAGTTGTTGGGATTTTTTTTTCTTAACCCACCAGTAGGGAGTGTTAATAAGTCGTCTGGCTCAAGCTTTAATTAATCAGGCACCATTCACTGAAAATGGCTTGATAATATTTTGGAAAATGAGGACTAGAGATGATGAACTGAATTGCAGTCATTTACTTTCTGGAATAGAAACTAAAGTTTAACTTTCCTCTTTGGTTTAGTGATTTTGACATTAGAATTAGCCTTTTGCTTTGTGTTTAAAGTTGAAGTTATGGTGCACGCTTAAGAATAAGGGGGAGCGGGGGGTATAGAATTGAAACTGCAGTGTGCTGCTCTGACCTTTACTTGTCTCATTAAATTTTGGCTTCATATCTAATATGATATGTGACATCTTGCTTTAATCTGAGCTCTTGCAATCCCTCCAAATGATTGGATCCATTATATTAAATCTATAAAATATGCATACATGTAACTGCATGCAGTTCATAAATAATGTATTGTTTTAGAGTTCTGCCAACAAACTAAATTCAGATTTGTGAAGACAGTATTTTACTACATCTCAGCTTCCTTCTGTAATTTTAATTAAGACTGTGCCTTGTCTAACAACAGACATTGATCTGGAAGGAAAAAAAACATTTGAATCTTTTAATAGGGCTCATGACTTGAAAATATCTAAAAGAGTTACCTTACATGTGCAGATGGCAAGTATTGCTGCCCAGGCCATATTGCATGACGTTTATCAGTGTTTATTTTGACTTCGGAGTGCTGAGGTTAGAACTTCAAGTACTCATCTTTAAAGCTTTATTTTTCTAACTCAAATGCTGGATTTCAAGTCTAACTTGATAGAATTTTATAACTTGGATTTTAAACAACACAACCTTGGCAACAAACGGCGTATTTTCATTCTTGTTTTTCTGGAAGTGCACATAAAGAATGCTACATTCTTCATCCTTAGAATGGGTGCTCGTAGTTTGTGATCAATTTCTTAATAGCTTATTTTCATTCTAACAATTCTGCTCTTGCTGTGGATTTACCTTAGCAGTCAGTGCGTGCTATATCATTTATTCATCCTCAGAAGAACTGTGAAATTCTCATTACACAAGTTTTATTACTAGTGATGCCTTGTGAACTTGGAAGAACGTAGCTTGACACATTTCAAGTTGAATTTTTAAGACTGGCAGATAAGGCAAAAACGTTACAATTCTCTGTAGGCTTCCGTATGGATTCTCTTGGGACCTCACAACAATGTTTTCATAATACACACCTCAGAAAATTGTAATGACTCCCCATTTTTTTTCCAGACTACCTCTTGCTATCAAATCAGCTTTTGTTTTTTTGTGTCTGTGCAAGATTTTTGCAAAAAGCCTACATACTGTTGTTAGACACTTTAAAGAAGCTTGGCTTTAAACTAGAGTGAGTGTTTATTTACTCTTAATATGTTGATTTGAATGACTTTTAAATGAGGGATAACACTAAGAGAGAATAATATGATGCTAAATCATGTTGAGCATTTGAGTCCCATAGCCTTCTATATGTCAGGGAAGTATGACACTTTCCCAGTATCAGCCTATATTTCAAGAGCTTGCAACTTCATCCCTATTTTTATTCTTCAGTGATTACTAATTTGATCTGTTAATCTAAAGTGATTGTGCTTTTTAGCATTCTAATAAACTGACAAGTTTGAGAATTTAATTTTGAAAAATGAACAGATTCATGCTTGTTTATAAAAAATCATATGTGCTGAAGGCTTAGATGTGTTTTAAGTTTTTATTATTTGTTATGTGAGTAATTAGCCAAATCTTGAGTTTATGTTAAACATATGTATCTACAGAGTCATGTCATGCTTAATCCAAAAATAGTCTGTAAAATTAAATATTTATGAAAAATACTTGCAGGCAGAACTGCATTCTTTAAAGAATATAAGCTGTGATCTTGTAGACATATAACTACCTTCGTTACAATTGGTTCCATGCTTTTACAATTAAGTTTGTATGTATTTGCCAAGTAGTACCCTTGGCTAAACATTACTTATTGTATGTAATCTACAAAGTCCATCACACATTAGCTCTTCAGTGTTCAGTCATTTAGTTGTTTCCTCCTCACTTTCATAGAATCATGGTTTGGGTTGGAAGGTACCTTAAAGATCATCTAGTTCTAAGCCCCTGCCATGGACAGGGACACCTTCTACTAGACCAGGTTGCTGAAAGCCCCATTCAGCCTGGCCTTGAACACTTCCAGAGATGGGGCATCCACAGCTACTTTGGGCAACCTGTTCCAGTGCCTCATCACCCTCAGAGCGAAGAATTTCTTCCTCATCTCTAATGTAAATTTTATCCTCTTTCAGTTTAAAGCCATCGCCCCTCGTCCTATCACTACATGCCCTTGTAAAAAGTTCCTCTCCAGCTTTCTTGTAGGCCCCCTTCAGGAACTGGAAGGCTGCTATAAGGTCTCCCTGGAGCCTTTTCTTCTCCAGGCTGAACAACCCCAACTCTCTCAGCCTGTCTTCTTAAGAGAGGTGCTCCAGCCCTCTGATCACCTTCATGGCTCTCCTCTGGATTCACTCCAACAGGTCCCTGTCCTTCTTATGCTGAGGTCCCCAGAACTGAACGCAGGACTCAAGTGGTGTCTCGGCAGAGTGGAGTAGAGGGGCAGAATCACTTCCCTTGATCTGCTGGCCACGCTGCTTTTAAAGCAGCCCAGGATACAGTTGGCTTTCTGGGCTGTAAGTGCACATTACTGGGTCATGTTGACCTTCTCATCAACCAGCACCCCCAAGTCCTCTCCTCTGAGCTATTCTCAATCCATTCTCCACCCATCCTGTATTTGTGCTTGGGATTGCCCCGACCGAGATGTAGACCTTGCACTTGGCCTTGTTGAACTCGATGAGGTTCGCACGGGCCAACCTCTCAAGCCTGTCAAAGTCCCTCTGGATGGCATCCCTTCCCTTCAGAGTGTCAACCGCATCACACAGCTTGGTGTCATCAGCAAACTTGCTGAGGGTGCACTCTATCCCGCCGTCCATGTTGCTGACAAAGATGCTTAAAGAGCACTGGTCCCCATACTGACCCCTGAGGAATGCCACTTATCACTGGTCTCCACTTGGACATCAAACCATTGACTGCAACTCTTTGAGTACGAGCATCCAGCCAATTCCATATCCACTGAGTGGTCCATCCATCAGATCCATGTGTCTCCAATTTAGAGATGTCATGAGAGACAGTACCAAAAGCTTTACACAAGTACAGGTAGATGATGTCAGTTGCTCTTCCCTTATTCACCAGCACTGTAACCCCATCATAGCAGGCTACTTTCCTATTAATTCTATATAAATGGGCATATATCTAATGAATTTAATCTTTTCATCACTACTGAAAATTTCTGGATTACTTCTATACAATTGATGGGACTGAGGCATAGCAGGAAGAAAGGTTTGGCTCGGGAGCAGGCCTCAATGTATTGAATATGCATAATTGTGAGAGAGGTAAATTAATAATTGGAAGTTATTGGGGAGGTCACTGCAAGCATACTCTCTGTTTTTGATGTTGATGCAACTTTGCAGGGCCTATCATTGTTTTATGGAATCCATCATGCCATCAACTAGAAATGTTCTCTGTTCTGCTTATTGTGTGCTTAAATTCACTTATGGCACACCTACTTTTTCCAAAAACTGTTTCTGGAATAGCACTCCTAGAAAGTGCAAGCAAGTCCCCTAAACAACTTTTTCTTCCTACTTAGTGTAGTGGAGAACACTTAGCTTTATCTTTCTGTTGACCAAAAGGAAATAGGTGTGGTTTTTTTCTAAAGAGAGGTAGTCTCTGTGCTTTCTGAACCATTTGGGTCAGGATCTTAAATTCTTCAGAGTTAGTTTTGGCCTTGTGCTTGATATTCCTTAAGCAGCTTCATTACATCCCCCTACTCAGCTGGGCTTGGTGGCCCCAGCAAACATGTGTTTCCAATATTTTCAATAGTTCAGTCCAGCTTTCAAGAAAAAGTACAAAAAAGTTCTCTAAACCATTTTCTGTTTGGTATGGTTTAATAAACATAGGGGTATAGCCTCACCTCTGCCAGAAAACGATTGAGGCATGTGTTTCCTTCTATGCCAGCTCCTGTGTGTTTCTGCTGTGCCACACCAGTGTAACATTCCACCAGTGTGGTCTCCTGTCAGTGACAATGCTGGCACCCTGTGCTGTCCTGCCAGCCCTTATACCTGCTTCTCAAACCTATTCAATGTAAAAGAAGATAAAACAGAGAAAGAGTTAGGACTTGTAGCTAAATGTTTCTTATTTATACCTTGCTAAAGTTTATATGCTACTAGCCAGTAAACTGAATCTCTTAAACATCTATCCTCAGTGCTGTGGCCAGTGTTCATGAGACTTGTACTTGGTGAAGGAATAACAAAACATTCCTCAGTGCTGACAAAAATTGTTGTTTAAGTTTGTTGCCCTGGAAATACACCAAAGACTATTCCCGCTATTGCAAAGATTATGTCCCATTGATAGTGTCCTGGTGGACAGTGTCACATGCCAGTGACATCAATTTCCTAAGTTATGTATTCTCTCAAGTACACCCTATCATTCATGTGCATTTCCAAATTAGCCTATATCAAACACCACAGTGATGTTTCCCTGCTTCTGACAGAATAGACAGCCTTTCCTCTTCAGAATTAGAACATGCAGTTTGGGAAACTGGTGTAATGCCTAAGCTGATTGGTACAGATATCAGAGAAATTATGTAATATTTGAGAGCTGCCTAGATTTTTTTTTTTTAAAGCCTTAGAGAAGATTGCTAGACCTTTTACTCTGCTGTACCTAAGATCAATTTCAAAGCCTTATTCAGAGCTACCTGGAACAGTTCCAAAAAGCAACAAAACCACTTTATCATTATGACATACTCTGCAAAATTCTAAGCAAATTTTCTCCAGCTTACAAAGGTAGGTACTTCTCAAGATTTTTTGTGCTTGTGAAGGAAGCCCATACATTGTTTCTGTGGTTATGGGTCAGATGTTGAAAGTAAACGATGAAGCAGTGTGCTGGAGGACCTAACATTTCAAGGTTACTGATAGTGAGGCTTTTTTCTGCACACTGGTACTGGTTGCATACCAGGAATAACTGCGTACAACTCTCTGTCTATGTTCATAGGCCTGGGAATATAGTTTCAACAAACACCAGGATGGTCAGGAAAGGAAGGTCCAAAGAGCCGGTGGCATTTTTTCAGATTCTGCAATGCCAGGTCTCTAAATTTGTCTTCTTGAAAATGAGGCAGTTTCAGTTACACCATTGTCAGTCTACAACAGACTTTGTTATGAGACAGATGGTAACTGTTAAGCATTGCAAGACAAATGTCCTTATGTGCATCACTTTGGCATGGAATTAAGTGGCTGGCTGCTCATCACATGGACTTGACTGTTTGATGCACCAGAACCATATCCACTTATTTCTTCAGGTCTTGTCCCTGGCCAGCAACATCAATAGGATTTTGGGAAGAATGTCTTTGAAATGTGTCACATCCGAAATCACTTTAGAAAAACAGTAGAGTGAGTTGTATAATTACATTCCCCCTAAATCAATTCAGGTAGAACCTTGAAACTCGCTCCTTCTCAGTGTGTTTGAGTGAGCTTCAGAGTGCATATGCAGCCTCTGTTCATCCATACAAAATTGTAATTTATTTAAATGATTAAAAACTGTTTCCATATTCCAGAGTAATCAAACATCAGCCACCCACATGGAATCGGAAGGCACTATATAAATGGTAGCAGTTGGCTCTTCCTGGGAGTGCAATTCAGTTGCCTGCTGCTTCACTCAGCTTCTGTGCCTGTTTAGCTATGTTAGCACCATGTTTTGGAGCTGTAAAATTTGTAAGTCTTTTCAAAAGCAAGAAAGGAATTTGGGCTCTGTCCCTAAGTTAATGTCCAGCTGAGGAAGTGGACTCAAACTTCATTGTTTTTTGGTTTTGTTTTCCCCTGAGACAATGCCATTTCTAACTTGTAAGTTATGCTATATATGAGTGTGAGATTAATTAGCACATTCCCTGATTTATGCTTATCCTGAAAATCAAGTTGTTTCTAGGTAACACAATAATTAGTACAAGCTGGGATTTATCTTGAAGAAATAAACAGCTGGAAGTATCAGTGAGCCACATTTAGGGGACCTGGTTCCAAGGGTGCCATGCTGTGAACCCTCCAACGTTTTTGTATGTAGAGTGACAATGGGACTTCCTGAGAACCTCTCTGTGACGCTGTCCAGGCAGTGCGGGGCTGATGGTGCTCTACTAGTTGACTGACATTTACTTGACTTATTCCCATTAGTTGACACTGGAAGGAGAATGACTGCTTGATTAGCCGATCTCAGAAGAGAGGGTAAATTCCTGTGCTTCACAGATACTAATTTGGCATGCCACTAAAGTCTTGGTTGCTCGGGAGCTGTTTTATCCTTGGCAGCTCAGTAAGTTACATAACATCTTCAGCAATTAATTAACATTAAGTGATGTGATACAGTGGGGAGTTAATTGCCCTGGAAGTCTGAAATGCGAGGTTACAGGGGTTTCTTGCACATCTCTAGAATACTTCCTGTTGTAAGTGTACATTCACTTTTTTTTTTTCCCCCCTGAACAAGGACACTGAAAATTTTGCTGTTAACTAAGAACTATCTGCAGGTTTTATAGTATACTACTCCTGGAGACCTAGTGCTTTCGTCAGAAAGTTTAAATATATTAGTATAACTTCCATGCACATTTATTAGATATATGCACAGGTTTGTTGCCTGAAACCATTCTTTTTTCTCTTTCAATAACTTGTGCTCAATCCAAGTGCATGTATGCCTGATTTGTTACTTTCTGAAGTTCTGAATTTGTCTTTGCTGCTATCTTGCATTGTAGCCATATAGTGAAATAGTATATCTTTCTCTTTCTTATGTACATGATGGAGATAATACTGGTTTATCAGAATAGAAATTTAATATAGGAATTTACCTAGTCTTTTTAAGAAGGCAAAGGGATAAGGACTGGTAACTCGATTGGTTCATCAGGAGGTACAGTAGTGCTTTTTTTAGGACGCTGAGCATGATTTCAAAGGAACATGTAGGATTGCCTTACCAATCACATCAGCAGACTGTGTTGCACTGGCCTTTGCAGTGACTAGCATTATGTGCCATTCTGTTTAAAGAAAGGATATGAGATAATGCCGCGAACTCCCCATAGAGAAGTCTTATCCTAGGACTACTCCACAGTAGTTCACTTACACCCTGACCTATTAGAGTTGGCCTGTAGGTGTTGTTATTGGTGTATGTGTCTAGTCTTTTTTAAAAAAGAACTTTCTAAAATTGATCTCATTGGTATGTGTTGAGTTTCACAGTTTAATTATTCTTGCTGCAAAATAGTATTTGGATGGATTTGGCCTGTTGTCATCTTAAACAACTGTAGGAGAATATTTACCAGAATATTTACCCCATATTGCTGGGGCTCTGTTCAAAATGGTCACAAAACCTTAAAGGTAATATATGCCTCTTGTATACTCTGAATCTGTTAAAGCACAAATGCATATGCAGCCCCCCCACTTAGTTTCTTGTTATGTTGTACCTAGTAAAGCAAAGCGTTGAAAGCTGATGGTTTTGTATTCACTTAAAATGCTGTGCTTGTGGTCTGCTTTTAACTCTGAGATGTTTTTCACTTACGAGTGAAGGACGGGTCCTGTATGCATAATAGCTAGGTTCTGCATACTTTTCCTAGCTATTCACAGTATCTACCTTAGACTGTTCCCCCATCCTCACACATGCCACAGTATCAGGACTAACTGAACAATTTTTCAAGTATTTTTGCATTTCTTTTTTCCAAATCACTATAGATTTGCCCTAGGAAACAAAATAAGTGAACATGTTTGCTTCTACACACAGTTTTTTCTAATGGGAAGACCACTCTGATTTACTAAAGCATCTTTAGGAGTTAGATGTGGACATCTTAGAATTATGTACTATTAGACTGTGTAAGAAGAGTTAAGTTTAGGCTACACCAAATTATACTGAGTTTCTTCATGATGTTACAGTCTGACAAATAAATTAATTCAAGAAAATTATTTACTCTTGTTCAGTCAATGGTAGCATTAATGCATTCAGATATATTTGTAAACCCTAAGAACACAAGTCTTTCTTTCACTGTCATTATAGTGGTACAAAAGTGCTGTAGGATAAATTAAGCTGGTTAGTTTGCCTTTTAAAATTGCAATCTAAAATCACAGTGATCTCATTCTTTATTTGTAAAAACCAAAAACAAACAAAACCAAAAAACCCTAAACCAACAATTTTTTATTTTTTTTAAAGACAACTTTGCAGAGTTCACTTGGACTCTGAGATGAGCTGGGATTTTCTGCCTTTTTCATGCATGTTATGTGGAAAAAATTCTACGTGACTATAGATTAATTCCATAGTCTACAGTAGATGGTTATTAAACAAAGAAGGAAACTTGTTGACATAAACTTTTAATATTGTTGTTATTCACTGTTCAAGGTTTTAAAATGTTTTGGGTACAAGTCAAGACTACAGTGTGTGTTATTGATTAAAAAAGCTAACTTTGTGTAGCCTCAGCAGTTCTCGACTATGATCTCAAGGTGGGCCAGCTTATTCTGTAACAGCTGCTGAATTGCTGCAACCTGCAGGCTGAAATACTAAGAGAAAATCGGTGCTGGTTTATTTTAATTTATCAGGCTGTCAGCTGCGGTAGCTCAGTAGATATGTCACAAGCAACTGAATTGTTCCTGCAGTTGAGGGCAAGGGTTCCTGGGAAGGGGATGAGTAGTCTGCTGGTTAAACACCACTGCTCTCCTATGGAAATCTGTTCCTGCTCATAAGTCATAGCTCTGTGCCTAGATGAGAGCCCAGAAAATCAGGTCTTCCTCTATAGAGGATACACATTATAGAATTCTGTCTGGATCATTATCAGTGGTGTCCAGCTATGTCTGTAAGGGCCCTGCCCTATTGTGAGAGGGAATTTGGTCTCGGATTATTGCATCTTCAGTTTATTAATACAGCTAATGATAATTGCAAGGTAGTCCAAAATTCAGCATTAGTCTAATTATGGTAACCGAAGAATTTGGATCCCAAATTAATTTCACTAATAGTTGTTATGTGAAACGCAGATATCCTGATAACATTGTGATATGTATTACTTTTTAAAATTGCTATGAAAAGTTTCTAAATACTGCTCCTTATAACAATCTCCCCTATTTTTTTAAAATAAGTGAGTTAAAATGGTAACCAAGTCTAGAAGTTTAGGGATTGTCTATTTAAGCCACTGTGAAGGTTTTTCAAATACTGTTTTCAGAACTTGGTTGAATCAACATATTCAAAATGCAAAGAAGTTAACACTGCAGGAATATACTTATGTTACAATTATACCTTAACACTAAACTGAATTATTATATCATTAATTGCATTTTTTAAACATTATGTGCTCTACAATAGATTAAAAATCTGTTTTTCAAAATTGTTTTGAAATTTTATTGTGTTTTCTCTTGTCCAGTGTTAGTTGCCAATAGGAGATAGGTCTTTATGATGCTTTGGAGTCATGGAACTGAAGTTCCCACCTCAGAAATGACAACCATACATTCTGTTCCCTTTTCAGAAGGAACCAGTTCCGGAGAGCAAAATGAAGTGGGACTCATTCTTTTGAGGGAGTCTTGATATATAAAAGTGAGGAAAATCGCATCTACCAAAAGCAAAGGAATTATTCTCAAATAATTAGTCTCAAATAAGTATTTGCATATTTAATTACATGGTTTCTTCAGAAGTATTTTTAATGAACATTTTTTTTTTTATTACAAGCTAGTCCATGACCTTCTAAACTGGGCAATTTATTAAGTTTTGCCATCACTATTGATGAACATACATCTGTTTTTCAAATGCTTTGCAGTAGCCCTGTAAGAAACTGCATGCCTTGTTTTTCCACTACGCGTGCTCTAAGATCCAGAGCATGAGCTAGCATGAGCCAGGACTGGCAGGTCACAAAATGTGGGCAAGTTGGCAGGAATGAAAAGAAAATTTTTTTTCTGCTACCCTTTTTCTGGTATGGATGGATAATGGCTTTAGGTATGAAAAATACAGGGTTTTTTTCAGAAGAACTAACATGATTTAAAAGCTATATCAATGACAGTTTTTAAATTTACATACATAATGTAAATTTGAGCTTTATGCTGGGAATGCTCTGTGAAGTAGACCAAGTGTGATTTTCTGTGACAATCTAACTGTGCTAGAATTTTAGACTAGATGACTCAAAGCTGCCCTGCTAAAAATAAAGCAGGTTTCTGTTTTAAAATCTGAGCTGTACACATACAGAATATATATGCAAATTAAAAAAGCAAGCTTCTGTATGACAGATTTTTTTATGGTATTTTGTTTACCTCTGACATACAGTTCAAAGATTTAAAGGTCCTGAGAACTAAGGTACTAAAAAGAAAAGGTAACTGTGACGTGGTTATATGAAGCTACCTGTCCAAGACCCCGATGTCAATAGCTCTAATGTTTTTTACAAATGAAAGAAACTGGGTGTAGCAACTGGTGAGGCAGCACAGGCTTGACATCCAGGTTTGCCTTTTGTTAAATATTGTGGGCAGTTGATTTTAGAATCAATTTAAGAGTTAATAATTAAATTCCAAAACAGCTTCACTTACAAAATGAAGAGTGGCATGGCATGCTTTATTAAAGATATTGAGGTATAGTAGTTTGAGTATATTCCAGGTCAAACAAGCAAGAACATGTATCAGATAATTATTAATTGCAACATGATGGAATGAGATGGCATTTGGGGTTCTTGGTTTTTCTTTTAGATCATCTCATTTTTCCCATCCATTCTTTGAAACATATTGATGAACTATTTTGTTAGTCCTCTCAAAGTGATTTTTAATTATTCTTTCATCTCTTCCAGAAGGTGTAGAAGGAAGGGGAGAATTTGACTATCATCTGACCTGTGTTCTTGTCAAACTTTTATCATTTTTACTAGCATCATGAGAAGTGTAAAGCAGGGTTTTAACTACCAAAAAATAAATCTTCTCTTCAACCAAAGACACAAAAACTTTGTTTCTAACTCATGCTCTGAACTGCTGTCTGACCACTGAAGTTGAACTTCCCTTTTATAGTGTGTCTGGCTTAACAAGAAATGACCTCTTCTGCTTTCCTTGCCTTTTTTTGTGAGCATGTGCATGATGCCAAATGCTCCCAGTTCTAAAGCTATGATTTAAAACTATATGGGTGAGGCAGATTAAATAAAGAACTTAAAAAACAAATCCCACCCTGTTCTATTCTTTCTAGGCTTTTGTAATGGTTTTGCTTACTAGTTTGTGTTGTGACACTAGACAAACTCTGTGCAATTTCCTCTTTACCTCCAGATCTCTGCAAGTGTTTGCTTTGAGTTTGCTCTCTAGATACAAATTCACTGTATCTCTTAGGAATCTGTAGTCTTCCCTTGTTCTCCAGCTGTTGTGTTGCTTTTCCTTTCTGTTTTCCCCATTCTGAACTTAAGAAGGGAGCATTCCTTTTTCCAAGGGAGCACTCTAGGTTATTGTCAGGAAAATAGAAATATCCTTCCTCTTCTAACAAAGGGACCCAGAGTGCAGTGTCAGGGTGTCATATACTAGAAGCTTTGCTTTTTATTTTGACAGTCTGCTTAGAGAAGAGCTGATGGCTTTTTGAATAGTACTTGGTATTTCATTAATACAGTATTTGTCAGGTGCTGCTTGCTCTGCCAAGTATCAGGACCCACTGTCCTTATGGAAGGAGTACCTTATAATTCATTCCAAAACTGCTGCTTTATTGCTTTTTTTTTTTTTTTTGTAGTACATTGGGAGTGTTGTGGTAGGACATAGGTCCAGCCTGTCCTATAGTACCATGGCTGAATTATAGATATCCACTTCTCTTTTAAGGAGACCAGCAGTGCCATTTTTTTAATAACATACAATTACAAAATATAATTTAAAGACAAAGGAAAATTAAAAAGAAAAGCACTTGTTGCTTCTGAAGCTTTCTCTTTATATGAAGGCTTTTCAGTTATGAGGAATTTCTTTCAGAAACAAATGGAAGGAAATTCCAAAAAAATGCCCATCTTCTGCCATTGTTGTGGATCTATTTCTCTTGGCCCTTCCATTAGGTTGACTTTGGATGCGAGTAAGCATTCATTTTAACAGAGCTAATATTAGGGGTGTTATCAGAGGAGTAATGAAAGAAGAGATGGAGACAGCCTTTCCACAGTCATGTTCATTATTTATTTGGCTCACAGCTCAGAGGCCCAACTGTTGTTGCTACTGTCGGTAGCAATGATACCAAACTAGGTCTGATAACTCTCTATTATGTCTTTGTTGCATGAACTGTCTTGTATGGAGTCTTTCACACCTCTGTTTTCTTCTCCATGGTAGTTAGAATTCACATGAAACCTCAGGAGGTTATCAAATGTTGCCAGTATGCAAATTTGAAATAATTTTATGTTTCCTTTAAGTCAGTGCGGGAAGCATCATCTGCAGGGTTTTCTGGTACCTTTAGAAATATTTAGCTCTACAGGTGGGCTAGAAGGTAAAAATAGATGTTCCTGGGGAAGTGGCATGTCTTTGGTAGAATGCCATCAGGCAGTTGTATTTTACCTACTTTCTTTTTGACCTTTTCTAGTCTCATTCTATACCTGTCTTTTAGTAAATCAAGTTGCATGTGCACCCATCAATTTCTGATGAAGGTGATGGTGGGAGGGGAAGTACTAGATGAGAGAAGTGAGCTTTTACTGTAGAAATAACCTCTCTTTTGAACACTTCCAATAACTTCTTAGAGATAAATAGAAAGCTTTACAGTTGGGATTGGTCCACAACACAGCAAAATTTCTCAAAAATGTGCCTGGGCTTGGCATTCTCCTTACTTAAGCAGGCATAACACCATTGACTGACATAATTCGTGATACCAGAGCACAATTATTTAATCATAGTAGCAGCTTACCTTGCACGTACTCACAGGTTAAGGTTTCTTAGGTAATGGAAAAAAACAGTTGCATGTTTCTATTCAAATCTATTGCTAACTTCACTTTCAAAATTGGTCTTTCTTTAATAAGAAATACATTAAAACATCTTGAGAACAGGTGTCATAGGTTTTCAATATGGACCTACTTGCTATCTTCAGTCTAGTGTGTTGTGTCTAGGTGTTTTAACAGTTTCACATCTGTGATTGATCTTGTGCTTGGCAAGCAGTGCATTACCTAGACACCACATAATTAAGGTGAGGCTTCCAGCTAGGATACTTTTGCTTTTGTTGGTAAACTCAGGCCTTTAATGCCTGTTCTGAGTTGGGTTTTTTGTATCGTATTTTCATTGTTGAAAAGGAAGCTGAAAACTCAGTCTTCTGTGTGGCAAAATTGTTTCAGGATCTATTAAACCTCTAATTTAAAAGCAGTGATATTTTGGAGATGATATGGGTAAGCTGTATTTGAGGCAGTGCTTTTGAATTACAGCAAGTCAGCATCTGCAGAAACTCTTATATTTCCACTGGGACCAATATTATAAAAAGGGAAATTATTTTTCAGGATGCAAAGAATTTTATTATGTCAATACTTTAAGTGGTTGTTTTTATCTGAATAAATAGAAAATTATTGGTTTACAAATATGTGTTGTAAGAATAAATGAGTTATGTACCTGCTGTCAAGTCTTCCCTTGTTCCTTTGAATTTCAGGAAGCATCACCTTATTCTTCACAAAAACATTATTTTGAGATTGTACTTCAGATAAGAAACTATAAACCCTATGCCAATATATGAGCCACTTGATCAGATACTGATTTAATTACATTACACCAGTCTTTCCTGAAGGAAGTGATGACTCCTGGTCAGCAGATACTACACTTCTGCTATCAATACAACCGAACATGATGAATGTCAGGGCAAGTTTTTTCAGTTTTGGGGTGTTAGTGGTTTTTTTCTTAAATAAGAGTTGGAACCAGCATGACGACGAAACTGAAATGCAGGATAGATGAGTATTTAAATATCTCATTCTGAAAATGAACTGCAACATAAAATCTTAAATAACATCTAATAGCAATGAAATTTGAAGTTAGGTTTATTTTAAAAGCCCTTTTTAAGGCACTTTTACGTAGCTTTCTACGTATTTCAATCTTGTTAATTTAGGCACTACAAGAATGGAACTTTAAAGTTGGGAACAAGGAACTGACAAATACAGGGTGTGATTCATCAGAGAATTGTCCTGTTACTCCTCCCTCTGTATTTCTCAGGGTTTTCTATCAGTATAAAACATAGTACTTCCTGACATGGGTGTAAAAATCATAAATGTATTCAGACTTTGAAGTACCTAGTGTTGCTATCTACTAGAGGAAGACTGCTATCTCTCTGGGTTTGAGGAAGAAAATATAGAGAAGCTTTTTCTTTTTCTCTGTCATAAAATGAAGTTTCACTGGTATTTTGTGACTTCACACTCTCAGCTGTGCCTTTATCAGTAAATACTCTTTCCTTCCTGTGAAATGCTTAAAGATTTCAAGAGCTAACTTTCTCAAGAGCCTTTACCAACTGAGCCAAATTTGACAGGGTAAGAAAGAAATTGATACGAGTATAAGCCACAGTCAATCCCAGGAATACTGAAGTAGTGCATGCAGTCACTGGGATACAGAAAACCTGTATTCAGAACTTGCTTTGCCATTTCTCAACACCCTAGTTAGGTGATCTACAACAAAATTCCTGGATGTGCTCAGGTCTGTGTCTCTGACAAGAAAATGCATTTTCATCATGAGTAATCTTCCCCAACAAAAGTCTTGACAAATAAAGATACCTTTCTGCACTATGCCTTGGTTTCAGGAAGACAGTACATTTTTAGTACAAAATCTTAAATGGAATTAAATGAAATTTCCAATCTATTGCATTCATGATCAACTTTCTTCTCTAATTTAAAGCCAAGTGAGAGGAGAGGATTCCTTAACAATAGGGAGCAATAGACAATGGAACTGGCATTCTGTGCAAACTGAGTTAACTTCTAATGCTAATTGAGTGCCAAAAACTTGTCTGGACTCCAAGACTGAGGTGCACAGTGAAGTATGGTATAGTACTGTAAGTGGAAACATACCTAATTAGCACTGTGATTTAATATAAATCTGGCAGAGAGACTCTGTAAGCAAGGACCTATCAAAATTTGACTTTCATTAACTTAGTATTATTGCCTGTAAGTTAGAAAAGAAAACATTTTGCAATGTTTTCTTCTTTTCAATACTTTAAAAACATCTTTACTGAAATGAATAAAGGCCTAAAGCGGCATTCGGTGATTATCTTTAAATATTTGTTAAAGTTACGTTTCTACTTAAGTCAGATTCGTTATACTTAATTCAGATTAGTTAAAACTAATTTTGCAGGCCTGTAAACTGAATTGCAGTGGACTTGCTAGAATTAGTAAAAGTTGTGTTACAATTCTGTCTTGCATTCCTTACATCAAAAGAAATTACAGAAGCATCTGAATATATGCTGTTAACTGGTTTTGAAGTGATAGACACTGTTTAAAATATTCAAATAATTAATCCATTTATAATAATTCTTTCATATTTTGTAAGAGTATGCAAAATGAAGCCTGATAAAAGGGATAGGCTTTTGTATTGTAATCTCATATTTCATCATGGGTTTTGGAACTTGCATGCTACAAAAAGGATGTTTTAAATTAAAAGTAGTGTTTGTGGATGCTTGAAAGTCCTTAGAAAAAACTACTTGGATGTTAACAGAAATTGGATCCTGTTGGTATTTTACACTTCATGCATATTAAGTCAAAAGTGTAATATCTAAATATGCTACAGGGGATTATTAAAATTATACAGTTATTTTCTAGCTGAAATTTGAAATTGTCCGCTAGCTTTCTTACTATAATGTAGTCCTTAAAAATGTGTACAATTTAACAGAAGTTAAAACTGTAGATGGTTTCCAACCTTTAAAATAATTCCCATTTGGTTGCAAATTCCATTGCAATTAGAAAAGGCTATAACAATTTTTATTTTTATTTAAGACATAGAAGAATAGATCTGACTTCCAAAAGTGCTGTATATCAGCAACTCTGAAGTATTTTAAATTCTAGCCAGAAGCATAACATAATTGATATTTATATTATTGGATACAGCAGCATTCTCAGTGCTGTCATTTTGCTTGTAATTTTCTCCTTGCTTGTAAAATTGTGTCTTATTTATTATTTGGACTTTATTCTTAATCAGTTTTGCTAATGTAGTAAAAACACTGAAATGTTATTATATGATTAGCAATTTTCCACTATATTAATCCAGCATTACATTATACTGTGTGGTGACAATAATGATTTCTAATGTGGTAATGAGAGGGAGCTATTAACATGTCCCAATATTTAATAGTTTCTTAATTGCAAGATGGAAAAATATTTTAAGTTACTATAACCAGCTGTATTAGTGGTAAAAATTGCAAAATGGTGGGATCTGGGCCATAAAAATGTAAAGAGATACTTTGAGTGGAACACTGTCTCCATCACCTTAAAGCTGTTTTGTTTTTATGTTTGTTTTCAGGAATCATGTAGTTATTCATAGTATTTTTTTTCCATTTATTAAACTAAAAATTAATATTAAAAAATAGAGGAAGACTTCCAGATTTAATGTACATTTACCAGGGTGCATTAAATGGGTATCCAATACACTTTTTTATGAGGAAGGTGAAAAGTCTGTGGTATCCATCTGGAAAAATGATTTAAAATCATTAAGCTATCATGGCCATGACATAGTTTGCACTGTGGCTATTTTAGTATACTAAGAGCTGCATGTTAACAGGGATACAGACTCTGCTTTGATGATTCACAACCAGCATAAAACAAGTAAATACATATAATAAATGATGTCTCAAACTCAATATATGGAGTGAATTTATAAATACTTCATTGTACATTTCCCAGTGCCTCAGGAGCTTACCTGGAACAGGCAAAGAGTCTCCAGCTGCTGCTTAGTCTTGCAAGAGTTGTTCTGGCCATGATGCAATTGGAAAAAAATCATGAAACTGATCTAAGTTTTGCAGGAGGCTGTTTAGATTCTGGGTTTTCTCCACTATCCCAGACTCTCATTAAACTCTGCGTATTTCTATTTGCATCATCTCACAGTGTAATATTTAATGAACTGATCCTAGGCTGCTTCCATTGTGTGTTCTCAGGTTTAGAAACAGTCATTGTTTTTTAGCATTGATGTCTTGAAGTTTTCATGGTAAAATGACTTTTGCTTCTGTTATTTTTGCCTTTCATTTTGGAATATTGTTTTCAGAAATATGTTAGGTTAAAAAAGATTGATTAATTTATTACTGTCAGCTTTATTTCTGCATTCTTAGATGTAGATCGTCCAGCAGGAAATTCATGCACTTCTCCTTGTACCCTTTTTGAAATAAATAATTTAGTTTATGAGGCAGTGTTAATGACATATTAAAGAAATTTCTTCTAAAGGTTCCGCTAGAATGACTTGCATTTTATTACCCAATAAAAACAGTGAGGCTTCTATCAGGATTCTTACAACTGAGAATTTTGCATAATATAACTGTCACTTGAAGCCAGTATTTATGAACATGAGGGCAGTCCTGTAATAAGTAAAGAATGAGCTTTCACTAATTTTGCATCTGCTGCAATTAAGAGATAGATTTAGATTCACTTTATGTAATGTGTTGTAAAACAGATTCTATGAATGAAGCGGAAATGTTTAGCCTGCTTTTATTCCACATTTAAATAGCATAATGAAATTACATTTTCAGTGTACAACCCTCTAAATATATATCTTGTTCTCAGTGTTTAATTTCAATGCAACTTTGTTGTCTGTGATTTGCTTATAGCAAAAGTATTGTGTTCTGTTCAATCATCCTGTGTAAAACTCGGTGAAAACTGGCTCACATCTCAAGTTTTCTTTTAAGAAAGAAACAGACTATAAAAACATTGCAAATGCCAGCATTGCTTTCATCACTGTTGTGTTTTAACTAGTTTTTAATCCCCAAATGGTTAAACTTCTACCAGGCTGCCCGCTGCATTTTATGAAAATAACAAATTGTTCATACCAGCTTCAAAAAAATTTTTTTTTTTTAAGGGGTACACTGCAGTTGTACATTGAAGGAATTTTTTCCAGTTATGGTTGAAATTCTATGGTGGGATTAGACACTCTGGAATCATAGACCAAAAGATGTGTTTTCCTCTCTCAAGTAAATGAATACTAGTGCTGGTATAGTGGCACCTCAGAGCCCCGTCTTGTAACGTCTACTTTCTATTATGTATAATCTGGCTTACTGAAAATCCTATTAAAATAGCACTCCAACTTTTCCTCAAGTTTTGTGTTATTTTAGGATCTACTTTAAAAGGCTTAAAGCAACGGCACTAATGACATTTGATGTTTAGATGCTGTACTGAATGTTATGATGTTGCAAAAGTTGAGAGCGTACTCTTACTTGTCTCATATTTCAGTAATGCAGATCTGCTCCTGTTTTACAGCTTTATTTTGCCCATCTATATAGTTAAATATGCATCTTATGGTGTTGGATTCCTAGTTCCAAAACCAGAAGCTCTTAGAGAAACAGATGAGCTATCACTAATGTAACAAGTGCTTATGAAGGTGCACTGTAAAAACATCAGCTTTCTAATCTTATGCGTTTGTGTTTGTCCCTTGCCACTGCTTTCAGATATTCCTTTGTTCTGAGAGATGAAATGTGGAATGTTATTTGTATTTTAATTTATCGCTAAGGTGACTATTGGTGAATTTTTGTCGTTTCTCTTAATACGTATATATTTTCGGATATATAATCTTTCGGATATTGGGGCGAAAAGTTAAATTTGTCTTGTGAAGATCTATAAACAATTAACAAGAGGTCTATTAACTAAGTTTAATAGCTGTATACATAATTTTCACCCTAATTTTTGCAGTCTGTTTCATAAATGACAACACTGCAGATTTTTGGATCATACCACAGCAGTGTTCTTTTTCGGTGGTCAGATTGTTCTTGTACGCTGTGGTATTGTTACATGTGGGTGGAAACCTTTTCTCAGATCTCACAGACAAGAAATGAGGGTGTTTAAAAATAGGTGTTTTTCCCCTTGTGTCAAAAAATAACATTTGAAACTCAACATCTTAATGTGTGGTTAGGAATACTTTATATTTATTAATTGTCTGTAAAATTTTCAGATACTAGTACATCTCTCTTGTCTCTCTGGGTACCTATCCATTAGCTTGTAAATTAAATTGATTTGACCACAAAAGAAGTATTACTTTCTGTTGCTTTTTCAATATTTATTTTCTGGCTTAATTATTTCAAGTGGTTTTCCTGTTTGTCAAAAAAACCCCAAACAAACCCAAAACCATCTTTTATTCAAGTATTTCTCAAACAACTGGACTACTTCACTCAGGCCTGCTTTGTTGGTTTGATGGTTCTACATGTACCTCTGCTTTACATTTCTTCTCTCATATCTTACAGTATTTTGGGGGTTTTCTTTAGGTGTGATCATGCATATTAACAAGCAGGCCATTTTCTCCCTCAAAATTTTCTTCCCAGTCTAGTATCTAACTCTTCAAGAAATCTTTGAATTTATCCCTTCTTATGTAATTTATTAGAAAGTCTCTGATCATCTTTTCTATTCTTTGTGCTCAGATACATTCTGAATAGGTGCTGGAATAGGGAGTAGCTTTAAGTTACTGAAGCTATAAAAATTATCTGGTGTGATTTTTCTCAACTGCAGCATCTGCATCAAAATGTTCCTAGCTTGTCTTTTAGAGTGCCTATTGTCTCATTTACCTGGGTCTTGATTTTGTTAATTTTATGATGCTGCCAGCGACAGAGGAATATCCCTAGCTGTCCTATTATGGGTTACTTTTAAACTTTCACATATAGTTCCATTCAGTGAATTAATCTCTAAACTGTCTCAGGACCTTTGAGAGAACTATACTAAACTTGTCTTTTGAAAAAGAGTTTTTCAGTTTCCTACTTCATATCATTTATTTCTGATTGTTTCTCTTCTGGTTTTTGTGTATTGGATTTGTGTTGTACTCTACACAGCAGGTGGTCATTTGTCAGCTCATCTATACTGATCTCCTTGGCAATGTCAAACAGCTGTCAGTCTGTTCCACCACAACCAGAAGCTGAACAAAATGCATGCTATAACTCTGTTCATTTGTCCTGAGATGAAAAAAAAGTCGTACTCCAAGCAGTGAACCACATCAATTATAGAATTCTTGTCTATCTTTAAGTGTTCTATATTAATAAAAAGACTATCAAATCTGATATTTCTAATAGTCAATTGCCACCTTTTAAATTACAGGTATGTAATCTTTGCTTTGAACAAATCCATACAGCCATCAGAACAATAGCAGTGTGTGAATTACAGCTTTTGCAGGAAATCAAGCCGGGAGTATGCAAGTCTCTGTTGTTTCTTTCTGTATTCATCTTCGCAATAACAATGCCTCTGCTCATTTTCACAAACCTTAATTGTCGTTCAGAGTATCCCATTTGAGTTCAATTATATGCTCTTAAGGGGAAGGAACCCTGTTAATGTTTATCTGTAAAGCACTGTGCTCATTTATAGCACTCTGTAAGTAGTGATCAATTTTCTTTTATACTACATGTTCTGGTTTGTACTAAATTCATTTTAGCAGGCAGTAATTTTTCAACACCAATCTTTCTCTATGTATGTGTGTGTTATTGGTGATTCAGGAAAAAACTGACAGTGGTGTGCTGTTTTTACTTGCTTTTTATCAATTTTGTTTCTTAACTAACATTTTCAAAAGCATAAAATTACATATTATTTGAGAATATTGCATACAGGTCAGGGTAAATCTTATTTCTTCCATTTTCATATGAAAATGTTTTTCGTGTCCCAATTAAAAAAAATACTGGTATAACTCTTACGCATACAGGAACGCTGTCTAATTTTCTATCTTCTAGGATTACAGAACAAAGTGATTAATGTCTTCATTTTGTTTTTAAGTACTTTTGTCTCAAACATTTGAAGTGCAGAGAATGCACTTATAAGAAGTAGCTTATGCATATACTTGCAGTGCAGAAGGAACTGAAGTGAGCCTAGGATCATATGTCTCCCTTAACTTGGCACTGAACATTAAAATGTGAAGAGCAGGAAGCCCACAGAGCAAGGCTGCTAAAAGAGACACCGTGGCTTTAAGGCTGTATGTTTGCCAGAATAGGAAGTAACCCTGAAAATTCTTAACAAAGAAATGACTTTTCAGTATTAATTCTGCTTGTAGTTACATGATGTCACAGAAAATTATTAAAATAAAGTTTAATTGGGCTTGCTGATTTCAGTTCTTTGACTAAGTAAAAAAGAATTTAGACTCATAGTAGATTGTAGCCAAATTGACTTGGGAGCTTTTCTGAGTGGTTTTGTGAATTTTATGAAGAATACTGACCACTTGTTTTGGAGAAATAATAATTATTGTCATTTACAAGAATAAGACTGGGTGGAATACCCCAGAAATCTTCATGCTGGGCATGTTTGCTAGATTCCACTTAAGATGTGTGTAAAAGAAGGCCTGAGGAGTCATGGAGATGCACGTTTCTACACAACAGGTATGTGACAAAGAGGCAGCCTGCTGGCTAGCACTTCCCTGGCTTGCCCTGTCTTTTTTCTTGGTCATTCCTGATTCTGGCTGAAGTAGCATTCTTGCATATCTGGGGATTTTTTTTAGTTTGGTAGGGTTTTTTTAAGCGTCCACACCGGTGTGCAAGGGGATTTCTGCCATTTAACCCTTTTTCCTCTCTTCTTTTTTGACTACTATCTTCTGAACCATTTAGGTTCTGAGAAAACATCTGAAGTTGTATTTGATGTATTTTGGGTATAAAATGCATCTTGCATGCCCCTATGACCCAGCTTTTTAGCAGTGAAGGTGGAAGAATCTGAATATTAAATGAGAATCAAATTTCATGAGCCCACTTCTTTAAATCCTCTATTCTGCTGGCAAATGGGAGATTGATACAGCCAATTTCAGCTGTGTCAGAGAATAGCATTGGTTATACCTTTCATGAGAACAGGAGCTTCTCATGAAAGATTTCATGTTCTCTTCTGGTTAAATATTCATACAGAAACACTCAGCTCCTGAGCACCTTGCTGTCACAGTAGACATTCAGTAATTTGTCTCCAATAAATATCAATAGAAGTTGGAGTTACCTAGTACTGTTGAACATGGAAGCCAGTATATTTAATACCTACCTAACTTGAGTAATTTAGGCATGTAGAATTGAAGAATTGAAAATTTTCATGAGTCTTTATTCACATTGAAGAAACACTGACAGAACCTATTTCTAATGAAGAAAAATATTCTTAAAAGTTAAATTGCTTTCTTCTTTTAGGGATTGAAAAAATGTGGCTACAAGGAATTGTTACAGAGATGAAAGATTGCTAGACACACGAACTGACAGTTTTTAAATGTTAGTTGTCAAAAAAAGATGTTTCTGGTGTTATCAGTTTAAGTGAAATATAGTTGTCCCATGGCTTCTTAGCAGTTAAATATAGCTCTTTTTCCCCAAGGTCCTTTTTTTTTCTGACTTGCAGTGGATTTTGGCTTATATCTATTATATATTTGCTTTTTTGACATATTTCCGTACAGGATGTTATCAAATGAAATATTTGGCAGAAGTACTGCTCTGATTTAGCAAGAATAAATAACACATCATCTGTAACCAGAGTATCCATTTATTCTCCTTGGAAACATACACTATAGTAGATACTTCAACATTTTTTTGAAGTGTTTTATCAAAGTTTTTAATTCACATACAATAAGCATGTAGATGCCACAGCAGGCACTTCAGAAACTCATTGGTTACTTGTAGTTTATAGATGAGATGGAACAGAATCCATAACTGTTAGGAGGATTGAAAAGGATGATGTTTTTGTGTGGTATTTTCATTTTGTAAGATCGGGGGACAGTAAAAGCTTGCTAGGGGGGCACTGTGATAAATTGGTAACTTCAAATTCTTACTTAACTTTGTAGTGGTCCATTTACACTGCTTGAAGTAGGATGACTTCTAAAAGCCAATAAAAAGCATATGTTGAATGCCAACATAGGTCAAATTTTTAAGTCATGTGTAGGAAAATCCTGCCATTTCCAAATAATTATAGTGCAATTTTGTGTATTGTGTGGACAGCTGCTGTTTACAAGAGAGGAAATCTAGTGACAGCAGTTTAAAACTGCCAAATGAGAAAGCAGGATAACTCCATAGACTAATGTATTTGAATGTACTTCGGTAGAAAACAGAGTTCTAAATTGCGGTATGTTGAAGTTTGTTTTCTTTTGCATGAAACATGTTTTATAATGACTAGTAGTTATTAGTCCATGCAATAAATTGCTTGATACATCCTTTATTACAGTCATACACTAGATTGATAACTGCTAGATATAAATAATAAAATAAAACCTCAATATATGTAGTTTTTGAATGTTTATTTAGAAGTATGTTTCATTGCTTGTTGCCATGAAATCAGTTGCTGTGGTTGGCAGGGCACTATGAAGTTGCTTTGGAGTAAGATAGATAAAACAAAAGATAGACTTCTCACATAGAGTGATCTTGAGACCCAGAGGTCAAGAAGGAGAGGTGACATGGCCTGCTCTGAATGTTTTAACTTTTGCAGGTTTAGGCTTGAAAATTAACACCTTTTAGCTCTTGCTAGCTCAGGGTTTTATCTTTAGTTGCAGAAGTCATACTAAATGCAGACATTTAAAAAATCCCAATAGAAATTTTGGACTTTGGTGGTTTGGTGGTTTTTCTTAATTTTTTTGTGGTGGTGTTGGGGGGTAGGTGTTGGTTGGTTTTGGTTGTGGTTTTTTTTTTTTTCCAAGCCAGTAAAATTCACTAACATTTTCAGTTATTATCAAGGTATGTTAGTTGGGGCTGCTGAAAGATTGCACATCTGCGGAGACTGTAATAATGAATGCTCAATTGTGTACATATTCAGTGATTGTATTACTTAATGGTAGCTGCAGATGTGAGGTATGAAGTTATCTTTCTCTTTGAAGAGAAAGACCTGAAGTTGTCTAGATGCCACAAGCAATTATGTCTTGCACTCCCCTACACAAGTTTGTCAGCTTCATCTAAAAACCATCTGACTGGTTTTCTACCCTCCTCTGCTTTTTCCGAGAAGCTGTTCCAAAGTACATAGTATTGTAATTTCTGTCCTGTATTTTTCCTGGCTAATTTGCTTCCATGTTTGTGTCAAGATTCTGTGCAAATACCAAAATGGCTACTTTAAGAAGAACTACAGCATTGCTGAGGTTGGAAAGGCCCTCCAGTCCAACCCCCCTTCTCAAAGCAGGGTAAGCTAAAGCAGGTTGCTGTGGACTGTCAGGATTTGAAGTTTTGCCAGCTTTCAACCACCTCACAGTAAAAAGTGTTTTCCTCCGGTCAAATGGAATTTCCTTTATTTCAATTTGTGCCCGTTGCCTCTCATCCTGTCACTGGGCACCGCTGTGAAGAGCTTGGCTCTGTCTTCCTTGCTCCCTCCCATCACATATTTACACATCTTGATAAGACCTCCACTGAACCTTCTCCTGGCTTAACAGTCCCAGCTTTCTCAGCCTCTACTCCTGACAGATGTGCCAATCCCCTAATCATTTTAGTGGCCCTTCACTGGACTCATTCCAGTATGTCCTGCTGCATAGAGGGGAGCAATCACCTCCCTGACCTGCTGGCAGTGTTCTTCCTAATGCAGCCGCGGGATGCTGTTAGTAGCCTTTCTTGCAAGGATGCACTGCTGTGTCATGTTTGATTTCTTGTCCACTAGGACCTGCATGTCTTTTTTTGCAAAACTGCTCTCCATCCAACCTGTTCTTGTGAACAGTGTTATTCCTCCCCAGGTGCAGGGCTTTCCAGTTACCATTGTTGAACTTCATGAAATTCCTATTGGCCCAGGAAAGAAAAAAAATTGGGATTTTGATTGGAGATTGAAGAAATCCAGCCTGTCAAAGTCCCCCACAGCCATCTGGTCTATCAACCACTCCTTGCAGTTCTGTATTGTCTGTGAGTATGCAATCTGCCCCATCATCCAGATCATTAATGAAGATGTATTGTCCTCAGTATCAGTCCCTGGGGTACACCACCAGTGACTGGTCTCCAGCTGGATTTACTGGGCCAATTGCAACCCTTTGAGCCCAGCAGTTCAGATGGTTTTCAGTCCACTTCATTGTCCATTTATTTAGGCCCTACGTCTTCATTTGAGAATATTATGAGAGCAACTGCCAACAGCCTTGCTGAAGTCAAGATAAACAACATCCATTGCTCTTCCCTCTTTCACAGAGCTAGTAGTCTTATTGTAGAAAGTTGTATAGTCTTATGTATACAATCTTTGTCATCCTTTGTTTTATTAAGATACACAAAGCTGAACTGTTTTAGGATGCCTTTATAATCTCTTCATTCTCATGATCTTACTGTTCTGTTCAATCTTTATTTTTCTGTTCTGAAAACAGTCACCAAACTGCAAAAGGTATTCTGGTTACGGTCATAGCACATATTCTTACAATGGACTTAATGTTTCACTATCTTTATTGGAAATGCTTTTTAATTTTTTTAAATTAAAAAAGTAGTGTCTTTTAAGGCATCTCAGGTTGTTGTAAGTCAGGCCAATTATTACATCCACACCTTTCTCCAACAAATAAGGCCCTACCTTTGTATTTAAAAACATAAAATATATTTATTGGGCAATGAATATGTGAACTTGCATTTCATGCTACGGCATTTCATGCCATTTCTGTTTTCACAGTTGAATAGTTCTTGAAGTAATTTTGTTCCTCTGTAAGGTTTTCTGCTTTTCCTCTTTATTGAGCTGCTTTTGTAAGCAAATCTCGTTAGCACTGTTCTATGGTGTCTGTCATTAGTGTTTTGTAAGATCTGTCCTAGAGCTGATCCTGAAGGAGCTGCAGCATTAAACTTGCTTGAAGCCTGGTGATCCCTCTTTCAGCATAACCCATTGCCAGGCACCACTGCCTATTACTTTTCTGGGATTTGCATACTACCAATTTCTATTTCTGCAGCTTCATTAATAGTTTCCTCTACAGCATTAAATCAAATACTTCAGTCAAGTCCAGATATATTAAATATCAAAGAAAAATGTCAGATTTGTCTGGCATAATCTACTCTTAAGAAGTCCGTGTGGCATTTTTACCACTTTTACCTCCATATATTTCATTCAGCTATTCATAGAATCACTAGGTTGGAAAGGACCTT
>NW_010522673.1:0-18294 GCF_000687285.1 Phaethon lepturus
ATGCTGGCTGGGCCTGATCCCTTGGTTGAAGGGATGTATTCCATACATACCTTTAGCAATAAGGCCTGTTAGCTGAACATATGGTCAAAAAGACTTTTAAAAAAGTTACAGCACAAGACTAGAGTTGCAGGAGCAAAATTATGGGATACATCACTATTTCTATGAAAAATACAGACTAGCATCCACCGATGTATGGGATTTGGGGTTTTATATTGAATGAAACGAACACTGAGAAACAACATGAAACAATGAAACAATGCACTTAGCAGGCCCACAGTGTAAACATGGCATGGTTTTAGTTAGGGCCATAGAATATCAAGTGCTTCTGAGGGTGAAGCAGCCTACATTTATGTAGAGAATATGGAAGGCTTATGAAATTGCATACAGCAAAAAGCACTTCAAGTACCCTTTCTTCCCCTCCCAGCATGCTTGGGTACAAGTTTTTTCATAAAAACTAATCATATTTCCCAGTATTAACAGGTTTAAATCATGTTTTTAATTTGGTGTCAAACTACTTTATTTCTTAAATCAGTTGTTTAAGTCAGGTTTTAACAAGTTGGAAAAATCTTTGCCAGGTTGAACTCTTCTCCTAGCAGAGCAAATCTCAGTTTTATGACAGTTAAGAGTATTTAGCACTCAGTACTATCAGACTTCCCATAAAGATAAGCAAGTTCAAGATTATTGCTTTCATTTAAGAATTCACACATTTACATATAAGTTCCTGAGAGTTTTAACAGCAATATTTGACATGTTTCAGACTCAAACCATCTCACTATCCACAATTTCACAAATTCACTGAGAAGCAGGTAAAAAAAAACCCAAACCACCCCTCCAATATTTAATTTCTTAACCTCTTACACTGCAGCACAACACACATGCAGTGTGAGGAGTCTGTGAGACTCCCTTGTATGACACCACACTGCGTTCCTGTTACAGCTCTGTGAACTTCCAAAGGACTTTGCCCCAAGTTTAATGTTTTTGACTGCTGGTGAGACATTACTGTTTTCCCTTACAGGCAGCATGCAAGCTGGAGATTGCCAGTTAAAAAGCATTGGTACAAATACCTACGTATTTTTTATACAGCTGAAGAGATTACTGCTTACTCACTCAGTCTTTGCAGCCCATGACCACAGCTCTTGCCAGTGGAACAGCTTGTGCAGAAGTTCCCAAATCTGTTTGGATCCATGAGCTGAGCTAGCAAGCACACACCATTTAATGCATTTTTTGACAAACTAAGCAGTTTGAAGGACAGCCTCTTTTATCCACAAAACTGGGTTTGAAGCTTAGCCTGTTGACTATTCACACTACACAGGTTCTTAAGCTTATTTGGCACATGAAATGAATACATACTAACTGCTACGTATTACAGGCCAACGCTCAGAAAAGTTTGAGCTTTGATGACTCCAGCATAAAAATTATGCTGCAGATATGAACAAGAGATTCCCTTCTGCAAGCCCTCTACCAAAAAGCCCCACTACCACTTTCCAGAGAGATGCCACATAAAAGCATTCCCAGAATTGTCTAAATCATTTGCACTATCCTTTTCTTCTGCACCCACCTTCACCTCCAGACTTATGTGCCCTTTATGTTCTCTTGACCAAATATCTAATGATGGTTGTTGCATGATTTTGAAAATATATGTATCACATTTTTAATATAATAACATAATTAAAAGCAATGAAATCAGATAGCTTATCAAATTCCATTACACTTTTGGCATATCTGGACAGTATCCAAAGGAATCCTCAGGACACTGAATGCACAAATAGCAAGTGAAGTCAACTGCTTATGAGTGAATTAGGAAGCAGCTATAGTGACTCCTTGGAGCAAATGCTATCTACAAATAAATGATCAGATTATCTAATGCAGGCAGCAATAGAAAAATCATGAGTAGTTCTTTTTTTTTTAAATAAAACAAACAGCAATGACCGTTAAGATTAAACTGCAAAAACTGATCAGCCACCACTCTAAGCTAAAAAAGTCATTTAAGACTAGTTAATGCAGGAATCTGCACTGAAACCAATTGATTCTTTCACAAGGTATGAACTGTAAAGCTACAAAAACCAGCAGGAAGTCTAATTAATGACAACAGATAAAATGGCAATCCAGATGAAATGGCAAATAAGAAAATAATAGATAACTTACATATTTTTAGAGCAAATATAATAAATGGAAATCCAAAGGAAAATATAATCTCTTCAAAGTCAATAAGACTGAAAAATATATTCAAATTCACATTTCATATTATTATAACTGAAAAAAGCTTATCTGTTTTCCTAACAACCACCCAACAAGCTAGTACAGATTCACTGATCATTAAAAACAAGAACTAAATAATGAAGTGTTGCTGGAGCAACACAGACCACACAGTGTGCAATGCCAACACAAGAATTCTTTTTATGTACAGATTGTACACAAATAGTTAGCTTTACTTAAAGAACTACTTTCAGAAAACTGTAGCAGAACTCCTATTCAGTTCTTCTATAAACATGTAAGGAACGGTTTGAGTGGCTCAGTAACGGAATGCACTCCCCACCTGCAACATGACTTTGAACAACTTACTGTCTCAGCATGTCTTGTCCTATCAAAACACTAATTTTTGCATTGACTCTCCCATGCTTTATTAAATCTCTGGGATAATGGCATTCATTCATTAACAGAAAGCCTAGTAAGTGAGGTAATAAGTAGAAAACATTTCACAACTAAAAGGCTTTTTGTCAGCTAATCTATCCTGCTATATCAACTTCTATTATTATTATTATAGCTATTGTAGATAAGTAATTCAGAACACCTTTTATCAAAATATCTCATTTTGTCCTTTTAGTTTCTGTACATGGCAACTGATGTAAAGTTATTTTCACTCAAGAGATTTGCCCTCTGACTGTTAAGTTAGGTCAGCAAGTATGGATAACACAGGGATTTAAAGCGATGGCAGAAGCTGTAAACCAAAACTTATGGTTGATTATATTATATATGCCATATTATATATACACACGACTTCTTTAGACCACATGCAGTATCATCCCAAACTTACAATTCTGCAGATTAAATACAAACTTCAGTTTAAGGATTTTTTGGTATCAGATTTTGTTATTGAGCCTCTATAACAGTAGCAAATAATCTCTCTAATCTCTACTCTGTCAAAGTGGATGGCATCTGCTTTGTCTAATGAAGCACCAGAAACAAAACGCTGAGACAGCTGAGAGGGTTTCTCCACATCCACAAAGGCATGGGCTTTTACCTCCTTCCCTGCAATATGATGCCTCTGCAGACAGAGCTGAAGCCACAAATCACATATGGGCAATAAAGCTGGTACCTTCCTTTAATCTTCCAGGACTAATGCTTCCCAGGTTTTCTATCCACACTGTATACACAGATACTACTCTCTCTCCAAGCACTAACATTTTGGCATTTACTCACAAACAGCCCTAATTTGTTTTTACAACATCTATTTACCCTCCACAGCCAGTTTCATGTATTGCAAACAAGTGGCTACTATAACATACAAGCACATTTTCCATCATTCTCAAAACATCATAGTTAAACTGTGACAGAACTCACCTCACCCCGAGTTTAAAGAAAACAGTGGACACCTGCTTCAGAATAAACAAATACCTTTGTGCACATAATATGAATTTTTCCAGAAGAGCACTTTAAGATTTTTAAACTCTGAATTACTTAATTATAATTTCTTTATCAGCTCCAATTTTCCCCATACCAGGTATCTTCCAATTTCATCCAGTTGTCCCCGTATTGGTTTAAATACACCGTGTTTGGCTAAAATCTTTCCAGTCTGCTCCATGCCCATTTGATTTCATCAAGATATTAAAAATGATCTTTCTTACTAGCTTGCTCCAATAGTTAACTATTCTCCTAAAAAGTTTCCCATTGGTTTGGAGTTGGTTTGGCTTCAGCTTCTAGCTCTCATTATTGATTTTCCTGCTAGAACAGAATGCCTTTTTGTATCCTGTATTTTCATGGCTGCAGGATGCAAACTAACAGAGCTCAGTCGTCTTTGAGAAGCAAACTTGTAGAATAGCTAGTTTAAGCTGCCAGTTTTCATTTGATGCTATACAATTCAGAGTCTCTCTATTCCCTCCTTCAAACCAGTTTTGCAACTCCTGGTTGCATCCTCTCGTTTTTCAAAAACCTTCTGAAAACTTGACAGCAGAACTGCACACAGTATTTCATTAAGCAGCCTCATCAACACTGTATGATGCTACCATTCCCTTACTCCTACTACTTGGTTTTCACCCAAGCCAAGAATTCCATTACTCCTTTTGCTGACTGTAGAAAACTCTGGTTTCCAAAACACAGTCCCTGTTGCAATAGCTGTAAGACCCTACTGAAACCCTCCAAATACTTAGCTTTGTTAGTATTTTGGTTATAGTTGGATTACAAATAACATGCCCTTTTTAAAAACCCACATCACCAAGGCACTTAGACAACCCTATGCAGCTACCTTTCTTTTATTTACCCTTCTGACAGTTGAACTACTACAAATTTTGTCAAATAAACTTTGTGGGTTTTGGTTGGGGGGGGGTCATGTTGTTGCTTTTTTTTTTTTCTTTCTTATGATACATTTAATGCAGCAAATTGCTTACCTCTATGGAACCCCATTAGTCAGGAGCTCAGGAATTTAAATTTCCCAAATAATTTCTTGGGATTTAAATGAATTAATAGCCAGCTGATAACTGTTAAGATAATATCATATAGTGCTCCTTCCCGTTCTCTCTTCTTGACTTTTCATACCACATTAACTAAAAAAAAAAATAATCTTAGAGAATAAGGAAAATACAATACACAAGCTATCATCACACAACTGTTGCGCCATCCTTGTGCACAATTCTCACTTCACAGCATCACACAATACTGTGGGACACTAGCAGTTATTTTATCCCTCTCAGTTAAAAGAGAGTAAGCTTCCTCACGTTCACCATAGTAACAGCACAGTTAGACTGTTACCACCAGGCAGCTGAACCACAACAATGTGTTGAGGATTATATGCAACAGAGTATCAATACTGTTGATCAGACAAGTTTCCATGCCAGGGTCCTGTAGAAATCAGTAAATTATTGGCAAAAGCACAGTAGCCACATAACTGTGTTCACTAGCACTGTATTCCTATCCTATACATGCAGTTATAAGAAATTCAACTCTGGTCCCTAATCATCCAGTTTACCTTTTCACGCTCTTAGCACACCATTAAAACTCTTCAGGAATTCCCCCACTGCTCTAATACCAGCAGTTACCAAGCCAGTGTGTTGCGCTCTCTCTCTCTCTCTCTCTCTCTTTGGCCACTTAGGATTCTTGGAAACACACCCATTTAAAAGCGTTTTTTTCTAGTACTTACTCAATAGCCCAGGACTCAACTTTATAACCCTCCAGTGAATAGACGCACACTGTTCTGCTTTTCTCCCCAAATACAGGCAACAAATGTGTGAACAGGGATGAAAAGGCACCGAAGAGGTGCTGCACAAGTTTTACGATGCCCTTGGGAAGGAAACACTGCCGGGCTCTCTCATGTTCCTAACAAGATTAAAGAATTTAAATCACTACTTTAACAATAGGAAAGATACTGTAAGGGTCCCAATCTAACTGCAATGGATGAGGAACTAGATCATAGCATTCATGCTATGCTCCTGCCCTGCTCCTCAACGAATAGGAGGGTAAGTAGCTCGGAATACCACATTTCCCCGTTGTACTTCTCCACGCACTTTCTGAAAGTGTCCTTATTGTATCAGCATTTCATTTATACAAATCATCAACAAATTACAGAAATGCCAAAGAGAGTTCCTTCTCAAGTAAGTGATGACTTCCAGAGATTCCTTGCATTATTATGTAGGCAAGCAAGGAATTTCTTTGTACTTGAACCTGCCGAATGAGTTTCTCACATATGCTGAACACACTTATCACAGACAGTTCTGCTGGGTGCTCTAAATTGTCTTCAACACAGATGATAATCCCACTTGCAAAAATTTAGGGTCATCCTTCATGTAGTCCTCCTGACTTTCATTGAAATGGAACAACGTAATGCTCAACATTGGAACATTTAATTCTCACTGGTCATGGTACATTTTTCCCCCCTCCTCCTTGCTGAGAGAGTCCGAGAAAGCCAGGATTTGCATGGTACCAAGTCTATGTATGGACATATTCTCTTTCAAGAAAAATATTTTGGATAGACCACCCCATATCACCTCTATTTCTAAAAATAAATATTGAACAATAGTTAACTTTCATTTTCCAAGCATAGACCAAGTACTGTGACTTGCAGATAGCAACTTAAGCACATTCTTTTCACAAGATTATAGACATTCCCTTAATAAGGGGCTACAAATGCACATATAAACTATTACTTTTCCCTGATTACACTCAACACTTAAATGCTGGAAAAGATACCACCATGTACACTATGGAAAAAAGAACTATGCCCCACTAAAATACATAAGCAAAAGAGCATTTAATTCTAATATGAATTATATGGTGTTTACTCATTTAAAGGGCTTCAAAATACCCGGTGCTCAACTGACACATTCTTACACAGTGGAAAGAATAAGCATCAGTTACTTTTTGCATCCATAACCCAATGCATCTTTATTACAGTCTTGCGTGGAGGATCAAACTTTAACTAGATAGCTAAAATTGGCAAATGAAAGAAGGTTTAAGTGTTACGACAAAAAGAGTGCGGGGGACCACAGCAGCTGAACCACCAGCAGCAGTGATAACAGCGAAATGTTTGTGGTCAACAGTACTAACACTCACAGTGCTTTGCAAAGCCTGGTGTCCAGCTTGAAGCAAGAGATGACCAAGCAAAAACTAGAGTATAAGACAAGGATAAAAAGCTTGGAGCAGAGAAATTTGACCCTGGAGACAGAAATGATGGCCCTGCATGAAGAACTGGATCAACAGCGGAAGAAGTTCACAATGGTAGAAATCAAAATGCATAACGCAGAACGGGCCAAGGAAGATGCAGAGAAGAGGAATGATATGTTGCAGAAGCAAACGGAGCAGTTTTTCTCCACTTTTGGAGACCTAACAGTGGAGTCTTGCAGACCAGAAAGAGGCAACACCATCTGGATCCAGTGAGCATTGGAAGCATAGACTGTGGGACTTTAGGGAAGGGCTTGGGGGTATTATACTGTATTAGGTGGCTGGTCACCTGTCTGAGGCTAGTACTCAACATAATGTTATAAACCCTTGAAGGAAGAAATCATACAGACATTAACCACTCATATCTACAGTGTGTACTTATCAAGTTATACTCTTTGAATGCTTCATGAGACTACTGTCAAGTGTTATGACATTTTATATATATGTGTATATAAATTTTAAAAATATTTCCTTAAGAGCAAGAGATGTATCTCAAGAAATATTTTAATGCAAGTCTTGTATTTAAACTGGTAAATTGAAATGTTCTTGCAATCAAGCTTTATATCGAGGGTTTTCTCCCTTGCACTTAACATAATAAGCTATTTTTGGCATTTTGTTACCTATTTGTTTATTTAAAAAAAACACCACACTTCAGGATATGGTTTAGTGGGCATGGTGGTGTTGGGTTGATGGTTGGACTTGATCTTAAAGGTCTTTTCCAACCTTAATGATTCTGTGAAAAGACAAAAGCACTACCTGAAGAGGTCAATGTTACTACAATGCATCATGAACAGCCTGGAAGGTCTGAAGTATTGAATACTTGCCCTCAGGGTTGATTCTCAAATGTAAAACTTGAAGAAAGACTGCTTAAACACACACTATCCCATCATGAAGTTGTTGTTATATGTTATATCTCTCTGTTGTAAACAGATAGAATGTTATATCCCACCATGAACTATGTTGTTATTAACTCTTAAAACCCATAAGGCTTAAGTATTAAGTGCCCATCAAATTGTATTAAGCAATATTAGAAACACACCCGTTTACAGCCATTTCAGAGATGTAATTGCCCCGTCTTTAGCTGATAGCAGTGAATGAGCTGATGCAGCAAAGCAGTTGATACTCTTGCTATGTTGCTATCAAACAAGCAGGTTTAAATACTAGAAGGACAGTCAGAACTCACACAGATTCTCCTGTTGGTACAAGAACAGCAAAAAAGAGTGGTTAAGTGTTCCATCCACAGGTATGAAATATTACACACACCGAAAAAATATTTGTTGCTAAATCCTGAACCTCACCATGCTGGGAAATAGAAGCAGCTAAAGAGGAGCCACTTTAATGAAGCCCCACGGGAGTACAAAGATAGAGATAATTGCAGCTTTGTATCACTGCACATCAACCTCGCTAACTTCTGTTAGGAAGTTCAAACACAACTTCACAAATTAATGCACGATTTTTGTTGTTGTTGTTCAGAACAAAAAACCCCACATTGCACTTATGGAAAAGGCATTCATAAAAGAACAATGCACTTAAGTTGTAAGAACAAAAGACAGACATTCCTCCTGGTGGAAAAAAGCTGAGTTGTTACTATGAAGCTCCTCCAGTGAAACGCTACAGGAAAAACGAACTGGAATTCTGTCCAGATCTGGAAAGACTCATTTTATTTGTGACACTAGGCAATCACAAATCAGTGTTCTGCCGCTAGGCACGCAGATGAATGACTGACACTTTCTGCTCAGACTAGCTTCCAAGCAAAATAACAGTTTTGAGGAAATGATAGCTATGAAAGAACAGCATGTATCCTACATTTTTCCCTTAGTAGCAGGGAGGGGCTCGATAGCTCAGAAGGCCTCAATACCAAGGAAAATATAAAAACAGCAGAAGATTTTGAAGTCAACTGTAACATGTAATTCTTAATGCTTGCCTCTGTGCATCTCACTTAGCAAAGCATATAAAGTATTGATTTTCAGTATGAAGTAGTAAAATTAAGATATAATCTAGTGTAACTAATATTCTAATTATAGAAGCATGTTTATTACTCCAAGATTCCCCTTCACAGAAACATGAACAAACAGTAATGCAATAAAATCCCACAATTTCCTGCTTTACAAAGTTAAGATCTATTTATTAATGAAGATTCAACACTAGGATTCAATGAAGATTTTCGGACTTAAGCCAGAACGGGTAGTTTTCTGAACTACTTTCACGAACACAGGCATTGAAAACAAATGATTAAGAGAACAATTTGTAGTTCTACATTTTAGATTATTAAAATATCTTTTCCAGATGTAACATCATATGTCAATATTCTGTCAACATATCCCCTGTCTCTCTGTTGCTACATTCCCATAATTTGTGTTCAGAGACAAGGAAAGAATCTTGCTATGGCAAAACCAAGTTTCTCATTTTGCCAGCTTAAGAGGGAAAAAAACCTAAAAATCAAATGCTACCAACATGGAGAGATGGATCGACACAGTGCAAGTGTTAGTGGCACAAATGATAACTGGGACTCATCAAGTCTCACAATTCCTGAGCATACCAGACTATTTTTACTTTATGTATGCCAATAGGAAAGAGGCTCTACAACAGTAGTAGTGCTAAGCACAGTGTATATATGGTTTATATATTAAATGCAAAATGAGAAGGAAAATTCTCTTTAAAAAACCCATGAGTACACTTAACATTTTTCTTTCCAAAAAGAAAATGTTCATCAGTGTTTTTCTAAAAAGCTCAAAGGCATCTCACTGATACCTATCATAGGCCTAGGATAAAAAAAACCACCCAACTTCATGACTCCTGATGTCCCTTTACCTCCCAGTGACAAAAGAGCACCGAGTAGAGGAGCAGCACAAGATGTGTAACTGCCAGGGAATGGGAGCAGGGAGGTATATTGGGAAGGAGAGTAACTGCAGAAGGGCTTTAACCCATCCTTTCAAACCAATTCATTAAATCAAAGGCCCACTTCTTTAGGATATGTATTATATCTATTTTCATAAGATATAAGGAGGATATTATGCAGGAGATTATGCATAAGGGAAAAAAGACAAACTGCAGGCTTCTTTATCAGCTTATTTCCATATTATATGTCATCTTCTCATAAAAAGCTATTAGAATACATTCTTCCAAAACTATGTCACAGTCAGATCCTCTATGTCAATTGAGAGTTTAATGCAACACCCTCCTCTCCCCTCCCCCCCGCAATTTTATATGCTTTAAAACCTTGGCAAAGTTGGGAACTAACTGCCAACCTAGCAACTTTGCAGCAAGTCACCCGAAACACCACATCAGAGAGCAAATCCTCACTCTGTTTACACATACAACCAACCAAACTGCATACTCAATGAGAAGACAACCTGCTCCAGACAGATATCAGTCTTAGCTCCTACCAAAAGTACTTTAACATAACCACATTCCCTATTTTAAAGGCAAGGGGTTTTCCCCTAGTACAAAGCGAAACATACACCAAGTGTAACAAACTGTTACTAGAATTACTACAGCAAGGCACAAACATAAGTTACAGTAATACAGCACTTACAATGCCACGACATTTAGTACATTCTTGGCCTTTCTGCTTCACATGCAGTTGTTTGCTGTTGACAAAGTTACATCAGCCGATTCCATCAACGATGAATCTTATTCCACCCCAAGTCTTCCACTAGTCTGCGTAAAAGAGCATTTAAACACCACACAGGCTACAATTAGCAGGCACTAAAACAGATTTAAACACATCTGAGATGCTTCATGAAAAAGGGTTGTAAGCTTCCTTTAACACTAGTTACCTATTTCAGTAAAAAGGAGTGTGGTATCTAGACTAACACATAAACAAAAAATATCCCCAAAACAAAGGAAGTGCATAAGAAGCAAAACGTTGTGTCAAATTAATGTGAAGACATCAAAACACAACAGGAACAGTTATATAAATGATACAGAAGAGACATTATGTACCTGTAACAAGTGTTTTAAGTGCTCTCTCCTTCCTGTTAATCAAGCCTCAGAAACAGGAGACTGAGACAATCCTGGAACACTAAACAGGCTGATTAGGCAGAATCGAGGTATCTGTGATTTATGAACTTTTACTAGTACTAGCAACTCAATTCACAAGTTGGCAAGTGAAAGCCAAGAAAGTACTGCCTTTAAGACAGAGCATTCAGGGCTAGTAAAGCCAGCCCTAATTATGAGCTATGCACAATAAACAAATGATTCAGGGTATGACATTTCCTTGAAAAAGACTTCCTTAACTTCAAAACAAAGAGTACCTGAATATTGGCAGGAGTACAGAAAAAACATGACTCTGCAGACACTCCTTGAGTGTTTGGCAGAAAAATTACTGAAGAACAGCAGGTAACATGAGGCTCCCCAAGTGTCAAGCATCCACTGTACCCAAACTTGCTACAGTTCCTTCTGGAGTCATCTTCAGCTGGTGTTAAATCAGCAATTAAGGTACCGAACTTGGTATAATCTACCGTATACATCAGATGTCTAACCTGCTACCAAGTCAATGGAGCCTTGACCAAACCTATTTGCTCTAAAACAGGCACATGCTGCTCAGCTGAGCCACCTTTTTTAGACTCCACCAACATACATAGATTAAACCACACAGACAAAACTTCAGCATCTTCACACATACAGCAAGCGTGTCAACATGGGCGTCAGTCTCAGACTCAAGCCCCGCCTTAATGGCCCTGACACTCCTTTCAATGACCTCCACAAGTAAGAGTTGCTGAAACAGCACAGCTGCCAAAGTGACAGGCTACCTCCACTGTATCTACTTTTGAGCACTGTTGTTTTTATCTAGTGCAAAGTGGCTTATTCAGAGCAATTCTAGGCAGGACTGTTACAGCTGGGAACAAGACTGGGTATCAGAGATCATCTAATTCACATTAGTGTTCTGCTATCAACACCGCAGCTAAGTGTTATGTGGCAAACACTAGAACAGAAAGGATTACTGCTTCATGAAAGCTGTTAACATTTGCTTGTTGAGGCAGAACTATCATCTCTCAGCATTTGCATAGCCCAAAATCCTACCTGAGGCAGAGGTAGTGTTCATTACATTCCAAAAAAACTCATTTTCAGAGATTTGTTTGAAGCTATCCAACCCTCGAGCCTACAAAGGTGCCTCTGCACTCCTGTTTCAAAGTGGTTTAGTGTTTTTAAGGCTAAATGTGGTTACCTTCACTGCCACAAAGTAAAACAAATTACTATTCAGGCTGAAAAAACTCTGTGTGTTCATACTGCCACACTATATGATGGTGTTCCCTTTTGTCATCTATATTTGGTATTCATATATGTATTCTTATTTATCATATGGCTGAAGTTTAGTCAGACTATTTTCTATTTTCTACATGGAATTCCTGTGCATTTACTCATGCAGTCACAGAGAAGAAATCAGGGCCCTACTTCTTCATCTCAGCAAGTTCTCTCTCCAGGTGAAAATGTAAGAGGTTGCAGGAAGGGAAATCCCTCCCCCCTAGGGTGATGGAATCAAGTGATGCAATGCTACTGCTTCACCACTGCCATCACACAAGTGTCAACTTTCCAAAGCATTAGACAGTGTTCCTCATCAAGAGTTTATAACCAGTGAACAGAGCCACAACATGAGGAAAACTGGAACTAAAGCAACAAGCAAACAGGACAGCTGAAAGTATGCAGCTACTGGTACAGAGGAAGATTAACCCTAGAGCACAACAGATTAGAAATAAAGCTTGGATGCTAGAGGATTGCAGGGGGAAGTGCAAGCTGATCTGTCAGGATCTGGAGATGTTCCTCACATCCACTCCTCATGCCCAGGAAGAAGCCTTCTGAACTTGAAGGTCTAGGATTAAACCCCACAGCAAACAGGAAGAAAAGCATTCTGCCAAAGGGTTTTAATAATGGATTATAAAGAAGTCATCATTGTCCAACATCCAATACTGGAACAAAGTACAAGGTATAGAACATACACTCCTCTTTAGACTTAATGAACTCTGTACCCAAATTTTACAGTAAAAAAAAAAAAGTGTATCCACTGATCTAAAGCTACAAATCCTTTCCCTCAAAAAAATCCAGTATTCTTTAAAAAACAATTGGAATGCTTTCTTTTTTCCCCCCAACCCCTAAAATATTTCCACAGCAAAAGCCATAAAACCAATTTAGAAAAGTATCTGTAAAATATACATTGCATCATCTAAATACATACATTGCATAAGTATTTGACAAACACTGCTGGAAGAGTTTTGAATTAGAGTAATGAATGGGGCTACCCTAACTCAATAGCCTCATCTTTTCACAATCTTCTTGAGACCTTGGGTAAATTCACACATCCAAAGGGACTTAACAGATACGAAACTTCTCTCCTGTATGAAATCCTTTCCAGGAAAAAAAAAAAGTTTCTCAGGAAGAGTCCTGGTTTTTATACGTATCATCACATGACAACACAGTAATACTCAACTCCAGCGGTATCTGCTACTAGAGTACAAAGATACAACACTAAATAACCAAGATATTTCTAACCAAGGAAATGAGCATTAAACCTTCCCAGTAACAGTCAAGATCATAACAGAGCAATACTTTAAGATATTTAACATGGGCTGCCTCTTACACAAAATTGCAAACATTTTCTTTTTACTTACAGTTTATTTATTACATTCAAGCAGCAGAGTCAATTTTTGTGACAAAACACAAAACAGTAAGATTTAAGAAAGCTTTGAGGGGGAGGGATGAGTTAGGAAGAACACTTTATGAGCTGTTACAAGTTTCACAATCCAGCTTTCCAAGGCCAGCTTTTCATTTGGAACAAAATAGGAGCAGCTGCCCATGCTGAAGCGAGGTCAGCTTTGTTCCTGCCTGCCTCCCACCTGGACCACCAAGGCACTGTCTTATTGCTGACCTTCAGCAGTGGAAGTTTCTTTGGTGGGCTGAAGCAGCGAGAGAACAGTATGGAAAACCAAATGCTAGCATAAGAAAACAGGGAGGAGGAAAAATTTCTGTGTCTTACACAGTAGTCTATTGTCTGAAGTTTCTAATATGATGACATTTACTACAAAGGCTAACAGACAGAAGTAATCCACAAAGCTCCCCCCGCCCCGGTCCTTTCATTCCTCCTTCCAGTTTTTGTGGGTTTGCAGTCACTGCTCTAGTCAGTATTTCCTCCAAACCTGCTCTGCAGAAAATTCAAAACTAGTAAGGTTTGGATACATAAAGTACAGTGTCATCAAATGTGCAAACTCGAGAAATCAACCCACTATTGTTGAAGATTTTTTTGACCATTCATGCACTTTTTTTGCATTCATGCAGCAGAGATAATAAGTTTTGCTTTAGTAACACTCACCAAACACGCTAAAACCTCAAGCACAAAACACGCACCTCTCCCTCACTTTCTTTCAACCACAGCATCTCTTTAATTACCTTTTCTGGAAATCTGGACTCAGGAGGAGACTGCATGTTAAACAGATGCATAGTCAAAATACTGCAAAGGAAAGAGCTTCAAAGAGAGGCTGGTTATCTGTGTGATCAGCTTACATCCACCCATACAGCGAGGGACTCCAAGCAGAACTACCCAAGACCCAGTTGTGGGAAAAAGCCTCCCAGAGTCCACACTTAAGGACTGAAAGACAGCTTTTTCCAAGTACAGCATCTAGATATTTCAGCAACAGTGTTGGGTGACTAAGGCCAATCTCAGGAGCTGAACCATTCTGCAGGAATGGTTTATAACATCAGGAAAGATCCAGGTTCTTTTCAATTCCCCTGCTTGAGAACAAAATCCCTCACTGAAGCTGAACAGTACTGTTTTAGACACAAGAGTTATTCAAGCTGCCAACAGGGAGTGCTTTGTCATCTAAGCCTCCAATCAGCTGAGAAGTCTGAGAGGACAAACAGAATTGTGCAACTACACAACAGGCCCTGGAACCAAAGTTCCTTTGGTCACCTGGGAGCTATGGAAGAAAACTAATTAAATAAAAATCAAACCTATGGTTGCTTCCCCTTTCCTTAACCTAGGTTAGGGCAAGACAGGAAGAAAAGTATGTCTCAGTATCATAAACTTAGACAATAGAAATGGTTCCCAAGGAAATGTCTGGAATCACAGAAGTGGTAGTTGTCAACATCCAAGGCTGAGCACACAACACTTCTGGATAATCCCAGTCCAAGACAGATTGCTGTTAAGACACTGGTCCCATTCTCATGAGCAACCAGTCACATGCCAGGCCAGTGGTCACTGGAGTGAGCGTTCCAGGGGGAATATACAAATATGACTTCAGTGTATCAAACCCACAGTTTTTCGGCTTGACAGGGACTGAAAACCCTCCTTGTTTGCCAATACTAAAAAGCAGAGGGAATGATGGATGCTTTCTCTTAACTGTGGTGACTCCAAGTAGGAAAGATCGCTCAGAGCTCAGTGATATGGAGCTGGAAGAAAACTGAATACTGTACAACCAAGCAGGTTGGCAGCTCTGGGCCTTTAATGAGCTTCCTCAAGTCAAAGCGATAGGCATCTGCTGTTACTGAAATTAGAAGGCCAAAGTATGTATTACCCCACACATTATCTCACACCAGGCATCTGCAGAGTCCAGAACTTCCTGAAGTACTGGCAGAATCACTACGGACAAGAGACATATGCAGAATTTAAAGACAAGTCTGTACACAACACATGCAGTCTTTGCATGGAGGTCATGTAAGTACAAGCTCTGATGTAGACCCAATGGCTAGACAAGCTTGTTCTCATGGAAGGACAGCTCATGAGATGATCAAAAAAGATAATGATCTTGTAGAAGCAAACACACAGTGCTAAAGAATTCTGAATTGCTCTTATGACCACCAAACACAGATAACAGAATTTGTGCAGGCAGCACTGAAGAGCTTCAAGCATTCAGCAAATGAAGCATCACCATAAGCACTCTGCTGGGGATACATCCCTTCAAAAGATGCTATACTGACAAAGCACTCCCTGTTTTCTCCTAAAATCTTTGTGAGGTGGTTGGTGTTAAGTAGGAGCAGGATCCCAAAACAATGTAGTCCTGCATCTAAAAGCAAGCATAAACAAGTCTCAGACAAGAGACCTACAAAGAGTGGAAAGAGGAATCTTGTAGCCTCACAAGTCAGTCACCCCTCTGTTCACTTAGTGAACAGATAAAATGACTCATTTTACAGATGTAGTTATAAGAGATTCCCAAAAAGAGAAATATTTAGATTTTGTTCTTTCCATCAAGAAAATCTCAAAGCACTCTGGAAAATAAGTATTTTCTAATTTGTAAAACAGGAATAGCAGCTGTTTGTTTCTTTGAAAAGTTGGCCCATGAAGCTTAAATTGCTTTCTCTGTTTTCAAAGTAATTGCCCCTCTCAACCAAGCCTTAGAGTATAGGAGTCTCATCTACTCTTTGATGCAGTTCCAACTCCTGTGTTCCAGGAGAGCTGTTCCATATTGCTGTGACTGAGTAGATGCTACCTGATTTTTCCAAACCACAACATTCCATCCATTTAAGACAATTTAATTTGGACATCACAGTTTGAGATAACAGGAAATGGACTTACGTCACTAGCTGCATGTTCCTCTTGTCACCACATCTTCTTTTGAGCATGAAACAACCTATATATATATAATATATATACTATAATATATATATAGTGTGTGTGTATATACATATATAATATTAGCAAGAAACACTCCAGGAACCTTCAATTTCACTGAAAGAGGGTAACACAAGACTAAGGTGCACACTGCCTTATGCCTCTCCACAGTGCCAGAACATCTGTCTTCAGTTCTGTGGTACAAGTCTCAGGCAAGGACAGGCTCTCTGTCATATTTGCTATAAAGCTACATTCTGAACAGCCTAGAATCTAAGTGTTCCTCTCTACAAGAGTTTGCAGTTCAAAGCTAATGCGAGAGTCACAATTTAGACTTGTGTAAGTCCCCCTGCAACAGAGGTGATGAAGCATGTTTCCAAACCAGTAGCTAAAGAATTCCTGTATTATAGATGCTAACAGTCCCAGACTCTTCCAACAGTTGTATATGAGCCCCTGTAGTCATCAGGCCGTTCATAATTGTGCTGCAGCACAGCCCACCCCAATACCTGGAACACAATAGCAGATTGTCATCACTTCTTAATACTCTAGGGAGGTTCTCACTTATGCCAACTTACAATGATGACAGCAAGTTCAGAAGGCAGGAGTACCACGCAGGCAGAAACATTACACTCAGTCCACGCAGCTTCATTTGATCCAAAACCAGTTTTGGGTTTTCTCATAACTTTTAGGAAGCTCAGACCAGCTCTCAGGAGACATGCACTTCTAAGACTAGATCCATTCCAGCCAATTAAGAGTCCAAATACAATAAATGAGCTGCATGACTACAGTAGGTGGTCCAAAATTTCCACTCTAAGTCCTGAAGAATGTGAGGGAAACATGCAGAAACCAGTCAAATTGGAACAAGATAGTTTTAAACAAATTGTGCTACATGAAGCTACAGTAGTAAAATTGTTATCTTCCAGTGAAACGAGTGGCTCTGCTGCCTGCGGTACAAATCCTACTCGTAGCTTTTCCAGTGGCACGAACAACTGAGGACATTCCCTGATGGGCAGCAAAGGTTTGCAGTGTCTGACCTTACACATCAGCATTTGAAACTCAGCCGAGATACAGTCTCTACTTTACCTACAAGACTAAACTCCCCCAGGTTATTTCTGACAGGGTAAAGAAAGTTACAAACTGATAGATATTGCACAGCGATGGGTTATGTAGCCTGGCTCCCCATGGGAAGTGAAGTGGAAGCGTATGAGGAAATGCAATGCTTCTGAGTTTCTTAACACTGGCTCCGGTGAACACTGCACCTTCCTTTGATTCAAAGGGCATCCAAATTCAAGTAGGATGTGCTCTAAATATTGATTTATAGCACATGTAGTTTAAACAGAGTTTACAAGGAGAGCATTTTTTGATCTTTTGTCTACCCTCTGAAGAGAAAGCATGAAAACAAAAACCAATGTTAAGTCATAAAAAAATAATTGCTGTAGTCCTCAGCAACTTTTAATTCCCCTTCCTTCACTAAACATCTGGGTTTTGTTAGAAAATACTGCAAAGTGATTTTCCAAAACCTTTGACATGCATTCTGCTCAATAGATCCCAAAAGCTCAGGAAGGAGAGCTTCAAAGTAACAGTTGTCATTTATTAAACCCTACTAATGAAATTGGTCTAACCATTTTCTTCTGTCTAACCATTCCGTGCTATTTGCAAGGGCAAGGGGATAGGGACTTAGCATGTTAAGATGATGCTCATTTAACAAAAGAAAAGGACACTCTACACCAAGGAAACTATTATTCAAGTAGACTCAGCGTGATGAGCCAAGAAAAGCTGCCTCTGCACAACTCGGGACTCTCAAGATACCTATGTGATTAAGTTACTTCAGAACAAATCAGTGCTCCATGAACTGATTACACCATAAATAAGCCCAACAGGAAAGA